>NW_021145026.1:372916-446846 GCF_900634775.1 Gouania willdenowi | reverse complement strand
CCTGCCTCTTCCTGCCTCTGCCTGCCTCTCGCTGTGTGTCTGCCTCTGCCTGCCTGCCTCTTCTCTGCCTTCTCTCTGTGTGTCGGCGCCTGCCCCTGCCTGCTCTCTCTGGTGTCGGCATGCCTGCTTGCTTCTCTGCCTCTCTCTGTGTGTCGGCGCCTCCCTCTGCCTGGCCTCGGCTCTGCCGCCTCGCCTGCCTCTCTTGTGTGTGGCGGCCTGCCTCTTGCCTGCGCCTTGCCTGCCTCTCTCTGGGGGCGGCCTCCCTGCCCCTCTGCTGCTCTAGTGTGTCGGCGCCTGCCTCTGCCTGCCTCTGCCTGCCTCTCTCTGTGTGTCGGCGCCTGCCTGCCTGCCTCCCTCTGCCTTTGCCTCTGCCTGCCTCTCTCTGCCTGCCTCTCTCTGTGTGTCGGCGCCTGCCTCTTCCTGCCTGCCTCTGCCTGCCTCTCTCTGTGTGTCGGCGCCTGCCTCTGCCTGCCTTTCTCTGCCTCTCTCTGTGTGTCGGCGCCTGCCTGCCTGCCCTCCCTCTCTGCCTTTGCCTCTGCCTGCCTCTCTCTGCCTGCCTCTCTCTGTGTGTCGGCGCCTGCCTCTGCCTGCCTGCCTCTGCCTGCCTGCCTCTGCCTGCCTGCCTGCCTGCCTCTGCCTGCCTGCCTCTGCCTGCCTCTCTCACTCTGCCTGTCTCTGTGTGTCGGCGCCTGCCTCTGCCTGCCTCTCTCTGCCTGGCTCTCTCTGTGTGTCGGCGCCTGCCTCTGCCTGCCTGTCTCTGTGTGTCGGCGTCTGCCTCTGCCTTCCTGCCTCTGCCTGCCTCTCTCTGCCTGTCTCTCTCTGTGTGTCAGCGCCTGCCTCTGCCTGATTGCCTCTGCCTGCCTTTCTCTGTGTGTCGGCGCCTGCCTCTGCCTGCCTGTCTCTGTGTGTCGGCGCCTGCCTGCCTGCCTCCCTCTGCCTGTGCCTCTGCCTGCCTCTCCCTGTGTGTCGGCGCCTGCCTCTGCCTTCCTCCCTTTGCCTGTCTCTCTCTGTGTGTCGGCGCCTGCCTCTGCCTGCCTGCCTCTGCCTGCCTCTCTCTGTGTGTCGGCGCCTGCCTCTGCCTCCCTCTGCCTGCCTGCCTCTGCCTGCCTGCCTCTGCCTGTCTATGTGTGTCGGCGCCTGCCTCTGCTTGCCTCTCTCTGTGTGTCGGCGCCTGCCTCTGCCTGCCTGCCTCTGCCTGCCTCTCTCTGTGTGTCGGCGCCTGCCTCTGCCTCCCTCTGCCTGCCTGTCTCTGTGTGTCGGCGCCTGCCTCTTTCTGCCTCTCTCTGTGTGTCGGCGCCTGCCTCTGCCTGCCTCTCTTTGTGTGTCGGCGCCTGCCTGCCTGCCTCCCTCTGCCTTTGCCTCTGCCTGCCTCTCTCTGCCTGCCTGTCTCTGTGTGTCGGCGCCTGCCTCTGCCTGCCTCTCTCTGTGTGTCGGCACCTGCCTCTGCCTGCATCTCTCTGCCTGGCTCTCTCTGTGTGTCGGCGCTTGCCTCTGCCTGCCTGCCTCTGCCTGCCTGCCTGCCTGCCTCTGCCTGCCTCTCTCTCTCTGCTGTCTCTGTGTGTCGGCGCCTGCCTCTGCCTGCCTGCCTCTGCCTGCCTCTCTCTGTGTGTCGGCGCCTGCCTCTTTCTGCCTGCCTCTGCCTGCCTTTCTCTGCCTGTCTCTGTGTGTCGGCGCCTGCCTCTGCCTGCCTGCCTCTGCCTGCCTTTCTCTGCCTCTCTCTGTGTGTCGGCGCCTGCCTCTGCCTGCCTGCCTCTCTATGTGTGTCGGCGCCTGCCTCTGCCTTCCTGCCTCTGCCTACCTCTCTCTGCCTGTCTCTCTCTGTGTGTCAGCGCCTGCCTCTGCCTGCCTGCCTCTGCCTACCTCTCTCTGCCTGTCTCTCTCTTTGTGTCGGCGCCTGCCTCTGCCTTCCTCCCTCTGCCTGTCTCTCTCTGTGTGTCGGCGCCTGCCTCTGCCTGTCTATGTGTGTCGGCGCCTGCCTCTGCTTGCCTCTCTCTGTGTGTCGGCGCCTGCCTCTGCCTGCCTCTCTGTGCCTGTCTATGTGTGTCGGCGCCTGCCTCTGCCTGCCTGCCTCTGCCTGCCTCTCTCTGTGTGTCGGCGCCTGCCTCTGCCTGCCTCTCTCTGTGTGTCGGCGCCTGCCTCTGCCTGCCTGACTGCCTCTGCCTGCCTGCCTTTGCCTGCCTGCCTTTCTCTGCCTGTCTCTCTCTGTGTGTCGGCGCCTGCCTCTGCCTGCCTCTCTCTTCCTGTCTCTCTCTGTGTGTCGGCGCCTGCCTCTGCCTGCCTCTGCCTGCCTCTCTCTGTGTGTCGGCGCCTGCCTCTGCCTGCCTCTCTCTTCCTGTCTCTCTCTGTGTGTCGGCGCCTGCCTCTGCCTGCCTCTGCCTGCCTCTCTCTGTGTGTCGGCGCCTGCCTGCCTCTGCCTGCCTCTCTCTGTGTGTCGGCGCCTGCCTCTGCCTGCCTGCCTCTGCCTGCCTCTCTCTGTGTGTCGGCGCCTGCCTCTGCCTTCCTCCCTCTGCCTGTCTATGTGTGTCGGCGCCTGCCTCTGCTTGCCTGCCTCTGCCTATGTGTGTCGGCGCCTGCCTCTGCTTGCATCTCTCTGTGTGTCGGCGCCTGCCTCTGCCTGCCTCTCTGTGCCTGTCTATGTGTGTCGGCGCCTGCCTCTGCCTGCCTGCCTCTGCCTGCCTCTCTCTGTGTGTCGGCGCCTGCATCTGCCTGCCTGCCTCTGCCTGCCTTTCTCTGCCTGTCTCTGTGTGTCGGCGCCTGCCTCCGCCTGCCTGCCTCTCTCTGTGTGTCGGCGCCTGCCTCTGCCTGCCTGCCTGCCTCTGCCTGCCTGCCTCTGCCTGCCTGCCTCTCTCTTCCTGTCTCTCTCTGTGTGTCGGCGCCTGCCTCTGCCTGCCTGCGTCTCTCTGTGTGTCGGCACCTGCCTCTGCCTGCCTGCCTCTGCCTGCCTCTGCCTGCCTCTCTCTGTGTGTCGGCGCCTGCCTCTGCCTGCCTGCCTCTCTCTGTGTGTCGGCGCCTGCCTCTGCCTGCCTGCCTCTGCCTGCCTCTGCCTGCCTCTCTCTCTCTGTGTGTCGGCGCCTGCCTCTGCCTTCCTCTCTCTGTGTGTCGGCGCCTGCCTCTGCCTGCCTCTGCCTGCCTGCCTCTCTCTGTGTGTCGGCGCCTGCCTCTGCCTGCCTGCCTCTCTCTGCCTCTCTCTGTGTGTCGGTGCCTGCCTCTGCCTGCCTGCCTCTGCCTGCCTCTCTCTGCCTGCCTGCCTGCCTCTGCCTGCCTCTCTCTGTGTGTCGGCGCCTGCCTCTTTCTGCCTGCCTCTGCCTGCCTTTCTCTGCCTCTCTCTGTGTGTCGGCGCCTGCCTCTGCCTGCCTGCCTGCCTCTGTGTGTCGGCGCCTGCCTCTGCCTTCCTCTCTCTGCCTGCCTCTCTCTGTGTGTCGGCGCCTGCCTCTGCCTTCCTCTCTCTGCCTGCCTCTCTCTGTGTGTCGGCGCCTGCCTCTGCCTGCCTGCCTGTCTCTGTGTGTCGGCGCCTGCCTCTGCCAGCCTGCCTGCCTCTGCCTGCCTCTCTATGTGTGTCGGCGCCTGCCTCTGCCTGCCTCTCTCTGCCTGGCTCTCTCTGTGTGTCGGCGCCTGCCTTTGCCTGCCTGTCTCTGTGTGTCGGCGCCTGCCTCTGCCTGCCTGTCTCTGTGTGTCGGCGCCTGCCTCTGCCTGCCTGCCTCTCTATGTGTGTCAGCGCCTGCCTCTGCCTGCCTGCCTCTGCCTGCCTCTCTCTGCCTGGCTCTCTCTGTGTGTCGGCGCCTGCCTCTGCCTGCCTGTCTCTGTGTGTCGGCGCCTGCCTCTGCCTGCCTGTCTCTGTGTGTCGGCGCCTGCCTCTGCCTGCCTGTCTCTCTCTGTGTGTCGGCGCCTGCCTCTGCCTGCCTGCCTCTGCCTGCCTCTCTCTGCCTGTCTCTGTGTGTCGGCGCCTGCCTCTGCCTGCCTGTCTCTGTGTGTCGGCGCCTGCCTCTGCCTGCCTGCCTGCCTCTGCGTGTCGGCGCCTGCCTCTGCCTGCCTGCCTCTGCCTGCCTCTCTCTGTGTGTCGGCGCCTGCCTCTGCCTGCCTCTCTCTGTGTGTCGGTGCCTGCCTCTGCCTTCCTCTCTCTGCCTGCCTCTCTCTGTGTGTCGGCGCCTGCCTCTGCCTGCCTTTCTCTGTGTGCTGGCGCCTGCCTCTGCCTGCCTGCCTCTGCCTGCCTCTCTCTGCCTGCCTCTTTCTGTGTGTCGGCGCCTGACTCTGCCTGCCTCTCTCTGCCTGTCTTTGTGTGTCGGCGCCTGCCTCTGCCTGCCTCTCTCTGTGTGTCGCCGCCTGCCTCTGCCTGCCTGCCTCTACCTGCCTGCCTCTGTGTATCGGCGCCTGCCTCTGCCTTCCTCTCTCTGCCTGCCTCTCTCTGTGTGTCGGCGCCTGCCTCTGCCTGCCTCTCTCTGTGTGTCGGCGCCTGCCTCTGCCTGCCTCTCTCTGTGTGTCGGCGCCTGCCTCTGCCTGCCTGCCTGCCTCTGTGTGTCGGCGCCTGCCTCTGCCTTCCTCTCTCTGCCTGCCTCTCTCTGTGTGTCGGCGCCTGCCTCTGCCTTCCTCTCTCTGCCTGCCTCTCTCTGTGTGTCGGCGCCTGCCTCTGCCTGCCTGCCTGTCTCTGTGTGTCGGCGCCTGCTTCCGCCTGCCTGCCTGCCTCTGCCTGCCTCTCTCTGTGTGTCGGCGCCTGCCTCTGCCTGCCTCTCTCTGTGTGTCGGCGCCTGCCTCTGCCTGCCTGCCTCTCTCTGTGTGTCGGCGCCTGCCTCTGCCTGCCTGCCTGCCTCTGCCTGCCTGCCTGTCTCTGTGTGTCGGCGCCTGCCTCAGCCTGCCTCTCTCTGTGTGTCGGCGCCTGCATCTGCCTGCCTGCCTCTGCCTGCCTTCCTCTGCCTGCCTGTCTTCGTGTGTCGGCGCCTGCCTCCACCTGCCTGCCTCCACCTGCCTGTCTCTCTCTGTGTGTCGGCGCCTGCCTCTGCCTTCCTCTCTCTGTGTGTCGGCACCTGCCTCTGCCTGCCTCTGCCTGCCTGCCTCTCTCTGTGTGTCGGCGCCTGCCTCTGCCTGCCTGCCTCTCTCTGCCTCTCTCTGTGTGTCGGTGCCTGCCTCTGCCTGCCTGCCTCTGCCTGCCTCTCTCTGCCTGCCTGCCTGCCTCTGCCTGCCTCTCTCTGTGTGTCGGCGCCTGCCTCTTTCTGCCTGCCTCTGCCTGCCTTTCTCTGCCTCTCTCTGTGTGTCGGCGCCTGCCTCTGCCTGCCTGCCTCTCTATGTGTGTCGGCGCCTGCCTCTGCCTGCCTCTCTCTGCCTGGCTCTCTCTGTGTGTCGGCGCCTGCCTTTGCCTGCCTGTCTCTGTGTGTCGGCGCCTGCCTCTGCCTGCCTGTCTCTGTGTGTCGGCGCCTGCCTCTGCCTGCCTGCCTCTCTATGTGTGTCAGCGCCTGCCTCTGCCTGCCTGCCTCTGCCTGCCTCTCTCTGCCTGGCTCTCTCTGTGTGTCGGCGCCTGCCTCTGCCTGCCTGTCTCTGTGTGTCGGCGCCTGCCTCTGCCTGCCTGTCTCTGTGTGTCGGCGCCTGCCTCTGCCTGCCTGTCTCTCTCTGTGTGTCGGCGCCTGCCTCTGCCTGCCTGCCTCTGCCTGCCTCTCTCTGCCTGTCTCTGTGTGTCGGCGCCTGCCTCTGCCTGCCTGTCTCTGTGTGTCGGCGCCTGCCTCTGCCTGCCTGCCTGCCTCTGCGTGTCGGCGCCTGCCTCTGCCTGCCTGCCTCTGCCTGCCTCTCTCTGTGTGTCGGCGCCTGCCTCTGCCTGCCTCTCTCTGTGTGTCGGTGCCTGCCTCTGCCTGCCTCTCTCTGCCTGCCTCTCTCTGTGTGTCGGCGCCTGCCTCTGCCTGCCTTTCTCTGTGTGCTGGCGCCTGCCTCTGCCTGCCTGCCTCTGCCTGCCTCTCTCTGCCTGCCTCTTTCTGTGTGTCGGCGCCTGACTCTGCCTGCCTCTCTCTGCCTGTCTTTGTGTGTCGGCGCCTGCCTCTGCCTGCCTCTCTCTGTGTGTCGCCGCCTGCCTCTGCCTGCCTGCCTCTACCTGCCTGCCTCTGTGTATCGGCGCCTGCCTCTGCCTTCCTCTCTCTGCCTGCCTCTCTCTGTGTGTCGGCGCCTGCCTCTGCCTGCCTCTCTCTGTGTGTCGGCGCCTGCCTCTGCCTGCCTCTCTCTGTGTGTCGGCGCCTGCCTCTGCCTGCCTGCCTGCCTCTGTGTGTCGGCGCCTGCCTCTGCCTTCCTCTCTCTGCCTGCCTCTCTCTGTGTGTCGGCGCCTGCCTCTGCCTTCCTCTCTCTGCCTGCCTCTCTCTGTGTGTCGGCGCCTGCCTCTGCTTGCCTGCCTCTCTCTGCCTGTCTCTGTGTGTCGGCGCCTCCCTCTGCCTGCCTGCCTCTGCCTGCCTTTCTCTGCCTCTCTCTGTGTGTCGGCGCCTGCCTCTGCCTGCCTCTCTCTGCCTGGCTCTCTCTGTGTGTCGGCGCCTGCCTTTGCCTGCCTGTCTCTGTGTGTCGGCGCCTGCCTCTGCCTGCCTGTCTCTGTGTGTCGGCGCCTGCCTGCCTGCCTCCCTCTGCCTGCCTCTCTATGTGTGTCGGCGCCTGCCTCTGCCTGCCTGCCTCTGCCTGCCTCTCTCTGCCTGTCTTTGTGTGTCGGCGCCTGCCTCTGCCTGCCTGTCTCTGTGTGTCGGCGCCTGCCTGCCTGCCTCCCTCTGCCTGTGCCTCTGCCTGCCTCTCTCTGCCTGTCTTTGTGTGTCGGCGCCTGCCTCTCTCTGCCTGCCTCTCTCTGTGTGTCGGCGCCTGCCTCTGCTTGCCTGCCTGCCTCTGTGTGTCGGCGCCTGCCTCTGCCTTCCTCTCTCTGCCTGCCTCTCTCTGTGTGCTGGCGCCTGCCTCTGCCTGCCTGCCTCTGCCTTCCTCTCTCTGCCTGCCTCTCTCTGTGTGCTGGCGCCTGCCTCTGCCTGCCTCTCTCTGCCTGCCTCTTTCTGTGTGTCGGCGCCTGCCTCTGCCTTCCTCTCTCTGCCTGCCTCTCTCTGTGTGTCGGCGCCTGCCTCTGCCTGCCTCTCTCTGTGTGTCGGCGCCTGCCTCTGCCTTCTTCTCTCTGCCTGCCTCTCTCTGTGTCGGCGCCTGCCTCTGCTTGCCTGCCTCTCTCTGCCTCTCTCTGTGTGTCGGCGCCTGCCTCTGCCTGCCTGCCTCTGCCTGTCTCTGTGTGTCGTGTCACGGCAAATTTACGGTTGACCTTCATTTGGAGACAGTGATTTATTGCTCTGGTTGAATGATGGAGTCCAGGAGAAGCATTGATGATTTTATAGAAAAGATTTATTAAGACTAAGACTAAGTAAAAAAGAGAGTACAAAATTATGTTCGTCCGGCCGGACGTTCGATGACAGAGTGGAGCAAGGAAAAAAATACAAACAAATGGCACAGCTCAAGCCTTTATACAGAAAAGTTCCACCCTAAGGGACGGAGAAGGAGGAGGGGAGTCAATAGTGGAAAGATTTGAGGATGATGAAGACGTATATGTTATGAGGAAGATGTGGCGCCACTCTTATCTCTGGCCTTGGCTGTGTACTGAGTACGCTCTGTAATATTTAATCATGATCCAGCTGTTCAAAAGTGCAAAGAGTGATGGAGTCATCATGTATTAAAACATGACAAATTGTACACATTTGACTAGAAGCATAACTAATAATTTTGGCCCCGACAATCCCCACTTTTGGTCGCAACGACCAAATCAAGAAACAAAATTATTATTATTATTCAGGGTTAACCATTAGCATCTTCTTTTGTGAGGCACAGATATATCAAGAAAAATGTGGAAATAAACCTTTCAAAAAAAACTTCATCATTATTATCAATGGCATGAATCATCAAAAATCATCCTTTATTACATCTAGATAAGTGTGACGTTGTCCACCCTCAACCTAGCTATAAGCATTTGGTGTGGCTAAGCTAGGCCATTGTTCTAGAGCGTTTTCTTGTGTGTGTCGTGAAAAAGAAAATCTCAGTGGCCTTGTCGGTTCCCCCTTCATTGTTCGGTCAGCCTCCGTCTCAGCATCAGCTGGTGTTGGCAATCATCTGCTTGGATCGTTTATTTCGGTCGGCGTTGTAGATGATTGGCCGTCGTCTGAGGAAGGGTAGTCTCCACACACCTGGCAACCTCTCTTGGGATCGGCTGGTACCTGAACAGAAGGGGGGGAAAAAAACACCAAAACAGAACTCTTGGGATTGGCTGGTACCTGAACACAGGCGCGATCCCACTACTGAGGCTTTAGCTGGTACCTGGTACCTGGTAGGCTTTAGCTGGTACCTGGACAGAAGGGGGGGGGGGGGGGGGGGGGGGGGGGAAACACTCACCCAAAACAAAACAAAACGAAATAAAATAAAATAAAATAAAATAAAATAAAATAAAATAAAATAAAATGAAAATAATAAAAAGTTTTAAAAGAAGTGGTGTTAGGGTTAGTTAACTAACTAAATGAATAGTTAGTTTGGCTCAGTTATAGCTTCCAGGAAGGCAGAGACAGGTCAGAGGTCAGGATCTGAGAGCTTTTCAGATCCTAAAAGAATCACACAATGGTTAGGTGTGGGTTAGTTAGCTTTTAGCCATGCTAGCTCAAAGTTATCTGTAGCCCATTCACACATGAGTGGGAAAACATGAGGCTGAAAGAAAAGCAGGAAGTATTAATTCGATTTTCCTTTCCTGGAGCAAGGAGAAGCATAGCTGAAGTTGCAGTGTTTCTCAAACTGTGGTACGTCTACTACCAGTGGTACGCTGATACCTGGTGAGAAGCAACAATTTGAGAACCACTGTTTTATGAGGATGGAGAAGGACATGCAAGTCAGACGGAGAAGTGTGGAGTGTGACTACATGTCTTCAAGATGAATACATACAATTGGGAGACATGGCGATGTGAGAAAGCTAAATAAGTTTAACCAAATAAATAAATAATGTTATTCATTTATTTAAATTGTTTGTTTTATTTTTCTTTGCTATCTCTTATTTGTGAAGGAGAAATCTTATTCTATCCTTTATTTATTCTGAATAATGTTAACACTCCACACCTAATAAAATAACCTAATTATTTTATAGAGCTGCATTTGTCAGTTCATTTATTTCATTATTTTTCCCTCATAATTATTATCTGAGATGTAATTTACTTAATTTTGAAGGTAAATTGGTGGCAAAAGTGTCTCAAGATTATTGGCCCTTTAATGTTAGACAGAATTAAAGTTGAGTCGAACAATCATATTGTCTTTTGCTCTCTGCATTTATCCCATTTGTAGGGGTGACAAGCCCTAGCACGGTTTGGAGAGCTTCCTTAAATGCTTGGAAGTTACTTAACTTTAAACTATCTCTTATATCAATCAATTATCGAGAATTTCAGGAGGACCCTTTTTAAATCTCAGGCGACCCAGATTGGGCCACCAACCCAATGTTGAGAACACTTAATTTTTCCTTAAAAATGTCTAAACCCAGTGAAGGTGTTTTATGGTCTAAGTGCTGGTGGAGCAAGAAGAAAATGGTTGGAGGGTTTTGGGGTATATTATTTTCCTATGATAAAATAAAAATCAAAAATCAGAGGGACTTTGGCCCTCTCCCTTCCCTTTTTTTACATAAGAATACATTTGGATTCTTAAAACCATATGATAAATATCATTGGAAAATCACTTATCTGATCATTTTGGATTTGTCTCCGTTTTCCTCTCTCTTGTGTCCGCCTGCCTTTGTGCCCTCCAGCCTCCTCGACCTCCTCCTCCTCAGCCACAAAGGTCAAAGCCAGGGTCAATTGTACGCTCCTTTTGGAAATTTGAAGATCTGTCCCCACTTTTGCAGTTGGATTGGAAGTCTCTGTAGTCTCTGGAATAGATATTATGTTAGAACATCCACAATATGTCATATTGTCACGTGTCTACTTCAATCTATTTCCCCTTTGCTTCCCAGTTATAATTATGGACAATACTTCCCTTTTATTCTCATCCTTCATCTAGAAGCAGTGACCAGGCATGATGGCTGAAGAGGCAGGATCGAAGTCGAAAAGGCGGTGGCATTTTCTGTTAGGAAACACTCAGAAACAGAAAGAGAGGAAAACATTAAGACTTAAATGAATAATTTAAAATATCTCTATTCTTTAGTTGGATTTGATTCGTCTCCTTTGAGTATACAGCCAGCGACCTGTATTTTGGAAAAAACTACACAATAGCAACAACTAAGACGAAGACATAGACAAGTGCACACAACAACGAGTATACACATATAACAACAAAAAACATGGACACTGAACATGAACAGTAAAGTCAGTCAAGGTCAAAGCCAGTCATTCCACTGAAAGTGATACTATATATTAAAAATGTCGTTTGGTGTTATTTTAAACACCCAGAAAAATAACCTTTAAAACCTGGTAAACTTTTTTGAAGGCCCAAGGCCTAAAAACATAATTCTATTAACAAGCAGCAGTGAGATCTGAACACCCCACTACATAATTGGCAAAAACAGGGAGAAGATCTAGTGCATCAAAACCCAGGAGGAAAGGAAGGTGAAACAGAGGAACATGTGTAGTCAAGCAGCCATTCATCGGTCAATCACTCGATGACACGTCCACTGCACATTCGCACTCACAACGCGGTTCTCTCAGGCATACGTAACGTGTCATCATTCAGTCATTCATGCACCGCACACGTTCATGCCTCAATTTTCACGTCCATGCATTCACAAGGTTTCGCTGCATAGTGTCTAAGTAGAATATAGGCCTCATCTAAACCATCAGCGGCGATAGCGAGTCCACCTCCTCTCTCGGGGTCAATGAGCTCTTATTGTCCCCCCATGCTTGGCAACCTTTTTTAGTGTCAATTAATTGCTTTTTACTGGTATCATCTGATTACTAAGAGGTACGCTCCTTTTTCCTTCCGCCTTTGCGGAGTCTACACTTAGAGTATCGCCCGTAGTACTGACAGTCTACTTAACTGCTGATCAGGCAGAAATCGCACGCGTGCATTCAATAACCAAACTCAACCCCGGTACCAAACCTGGGGGAAACTCTCAACAGCTGCAAATTCCAGAAACTTAAAACAAATATCTGAATTAGCCGGAGACTCTCTCACCTGGCCTTATGAAAATATAAAGCTGGGAGAATTTCTAGGGGAACCTTCCAACTTCTGACTTTAAGAAAAATATAAAGCTGGGAGGAGTATGGGGGAAGGGAAACACAACCTCGGTACCAAACCAGAGGGAAAACAACCTCGGTACCAAACCAGAGGAAAACACTCAACCTCGGTACCAAACCAGAGGGAACTCAACTGTCAGGACTTTCTGGGCATCTCTAATATTGAACGGAGCACGCAACCTCTAATAACCCTCACTCTGAGGGAACGTAGAAATTTGTTCAGAACGGTATTTGGTTACCAAGCATGTATCAAATCAGGTGGACTACTATCCCCCAAGGAGCGCTTCCCTTAGCAAGGTTTATCCTTTTTCTGCACATTAAACCAGGACTTCTTGTTTGAAGAGTAATTGTCTATGTACTCATAGCAACTAATGGGACAGTTTTTCCAGGAAAAATTTGGTACCTCCCCCTGCTGTCGAGTGGCTTTGGGCCGGCTGGACAGTCCGACGCGGTAAGGAGGAGGCGCGCAAAATGAAAACGATGAATGTTGAACTAGGCTGTCTGTCGCAAGCAGCTTCAAAAGGGTAAGGTACAGATTGTTTACGAGGGTACCGGTCAAAAAATGTCAAAATGTAAACTTGGTTGAGGCTGCAGTCCTCAATCTCCATCTCAATTTTCCTGAAATTGAGTAAAAACCCAAAAGAGTAAAAGAAGAATCGTTCAGAAATAACAAAGAAGAAAAAACTTGAGCTCAAAAAAAAAAAAAAAATTCATGGCCAATAAAAGAATGAAAAATAAAAACTTCAGCTCCAAAAGCTAAGGCAACAGAAGGCTCTTTCTTCAACGGATGTAACCATATCTTGCATTGTGGGGGGCCTCCCCTCAACAAGAAAATAAAAGGAAAGAAAAGCAAACAAAAACAAACCCATCAGTGACACCCTTTTGTTTGCTTTTCTCTCATAAAGGCAAAAGCAGTGTAAATAAATGAGCAACATAATGAATAAAAGCAAAGATAAATGATGGGCACACATGGTCTCATGTGGCAAACAGAAGGGTTCTGTGTGAAATTATAGTGGTCCTGTGTTTCAGCTCATAGTTATGAATGTGAGTGTGTGACCGTATGTCTGGTCTGTCTGCGTGTGAGAGAATAAATGAAAACAAAATAATCTTGTGCACAGTCAGAAGATAGAGGGTTAGTATTGTCCTATCGAAGGAGAAGCTTGTTGGCTATTTGCTGGTCCCCCTGCTATGCCAAAGTTCAAGGCTATAGTGATATAGCACTACCACCAAAGGCTGTGGTGGACTTTTGAAACAGTGTCTTTTTGGTGAGCATGTTCCAGCAGACTTGCGACCAGTCTGCAGTTTCTGCCCTTCATTCAGGCAGTATCGTGGCTTTTAGCTCGCAACTCATTGGTGGGGGGGAGGAGTGTCCCAACTCCGATGCCCACAGGTTCTCAGTCTTTGATGATGGGGCAGGATTTGTTAATCCCAGCATTTGGCATGCTGCCCATTCTTAGACGATGAGTTGACTTGGGACTGAGTGAGTTTTCGTTGCAGCTGAATGGGAGTTGAGTCCTTGAGTCCTGAAAGGTCACAGACCTTTGATTGTCCATTTCCTTCTGATGCTTGGTCCTTTGAATGATGTTGACATTTCATTAGCGTAAGAGTTGAAGGTGATTTCATTCTTTCATTGAAGATGTCGTTTCTTCAGGGGGCAACCACAAAGCCAACAATAGAATAATAATTAAAAAAAAATAAATAAAAATAAAATGAAATACTGTATTCATGTGTGTGTGTGTTTGAGTGTGTGTTGCTCATATTCATTTTAGAGTGAACCCATCAAACATGAAATCAAAATAAAATTTAAAATAAAAATAAAAATAGTGTCTGTGTGTAATGGCACTATTCTGTCGGCAGGGGGCAAGGTGAGAAATCACAATGTTGTGTCACCATGTGACCTTTCACTAAACTGGCCAGTGAGGGGCGCTACCTCTCTCTTGTTTGAGTGTGTGGGTGTGTCTCTCGTGGGTGTGGCTCTCTCTCTCTCTTTGCGTGCGCGTGCACTGTGCGTGCGCGCCCGTGGTTCCCTTTCTCTTGTGTGTGTGTGTGTGTGTGTGTGTGTGTGTGTGTGTGTGTGTGTGTGTGTGTGTGTGTGTGTGTGTGTGTGTGAGTGTGAGCGTGAGTGTGTGTGTGTGTGTGTGAGAGAGAAAAAAAAAAAAACCCAAAAGAAATCAAGGCGGATAGAAGCCAAAGGCTGACACTTGTCCAAACGAAAGCCAAACAACCATTCACAAAATAAAAACAAAGATAAAAAAAGAAGTAAAACTCACCGAAAGCATGATCTGAGTTCACATCATACCAAGATTGTATATGCGTATGCATATATTATTTGTTTATTGGGTTGTTCATCTGTTTGATTCACAGAAACACAATTTAGGTTAGGTTCGGGGTTTTAATCTATTTTGCTTTCGGTACGGAGGTGAACTCAGATCATGGCACCGCTGGGATGTTTTGGAAACTTTGGTTGCCCGTCTATCTGTCCGAACAAAACCAAAGTAAATAATGACCAGCCGTATTTTATGCCTAAACAAAATATCCGAGCCCGAAGAAAAACAGAGGGAACCTACAGTATTAAAAAAACAAAGAACTTCAACCATTTGAGCCTTTCTCATATCAGAGCTTTAACTGCATCAAAGCACAGAACAGCTGAGGATCAAAATCAAAGCTCAAAGCTGAAAATCAATACAATGCTTGACTGGTTCCAAAAAAAAAAAAAAAAATCAACACAGAGCGAATATATATATGTAAATAAAAATTTATATATATATATATATATATATATATATATATATATATTTATAAAGGTAGCTTTACCTTAGTCCGAATTGGTGTTTGAGGTCAACCGATGGTTCATATTGTCCAGTCTCTGTCCGGGGGTTGGGCCACCGTGGGGCAGCTCTGGGGTTTTAGGTGTGTCACCAGTGTTGGCCCACGGCCGACGCCCCACAGAGCAGAAGATGGATCAAGTTCGTCGACGCCAATTTGTCACGGCAAATTTACGGTTGACCTTCATTTGGAGACAGTGATTTATTGCTCTGGTTGAATGATGGAGTCCAGGAGAAGCATTGATGATTTTATAGAAAAGATTTATTAAAACTAAGACTAAGTAAAAAAGAGAGTACAAAATTATGTTCGTCCGGCCGGACGTTCGATGACAGAGTGGAGCAAGAAAAAAAAAACAAATGGCACAGCTTAAGCCTTTTATACAGATACAGGAAAAGTTCCACCCTAAGGGAAGGAGGAGGAGGAGGGGAGTCCCAATAGTGGAAAGATTTGAGGATGATGAAGACGTATATGTTACGAGGAAGATGTGGCGCCACTCTTATCTCTGGCCTTGGCTGTGTACTGAGTACGCTCTGTAATATTTAATCATGATCCAGCTGTTCAAAAGTGCAAAGAGTGATGGAGTCATCATGTATTAAAACATGACAAATTGTACACATTTGACTAGAAGCATAACTAATAATTTTGGCCCCGACAGTCGGCGCCTGCCTCTGCCTGCCTCTCTCTGCCTGTCTCTGTGTGTCGGCGCCTGCCTCTGCCTGCCTCTCTCTGTGTGTCGGCGCCTGCCTCTGCCTGCCTCTCTCTGTGTGTCGGCGCCTGCCTCTGCCTGCTTGCCTCTCTCTGTGTGTCGGCGCCTGCCTCTCTCTGTGTGTCGGTGCCTGCCTCTGCCTGCCTCTCTCTGTGTGTCGGCGCCTGCCTCTGCCTGCCTCTCTCTGTGTGTCGGCGCCTGCCTCTGCCTGCCTCTCTCTGTGTGTCGGCGCCTGCCTCTTTCTGCCTGTCTCTGTGTGTCGGCGCCTGCCTCTTTCTGCCTGTCTCTGTGTGTCGGCGCCTGCCTCTGCCTGCCTGCCTCTGCCTGCCTGTCTCTGTGTGTCGGCGCCTGCCTCTGCCTGCCTCTGCCTGCCTGTCTCTGTGTGTCGGCGCCTGCCTCTGCCTGCCTCTCTCTGCGTGTCTCTCTCTGTGTGTCGGCTACTGCCTCTGCCTGCCTGTCTCTGTGTGTCGGCGCCTGCCTCTGCCTGCCTCTCTCTGTGTGTCGGCGCCTGCCTCTGCCTGCCTGTCTCTGTGTGTCGGCGCCTGCCTCTGCCTGCCTGCCTCTGCCTGCCTGTTTGTGTGTCGGCGCCTGCCTCTGCCTGTCTCTGTGTGTCGGCGCCTCTCTCTGCCTGTCTCTCTCTGTGTGTCGGCGCCTGCCTGCCTGCCTCCCTCTGCCTGTGCCTCTGCCTGCCTCTCTCTCTCTGCCTCTTTCTGTGTGTCGGCGCCTGCCTCTGCCTGCCTCTCTCTGCGTGTCTCTCTCTGTGTGTCGGCTACTGCCTCTGCCTGCCTCTCTCTGCCTGTCTCTGTGTGTCGGCGCCTCCCTCTGCCTGTGCCTCTGCCTGCCTCTCTCTCTCTGCCTGTCTCTGTGTGTCGGTGCCTGCCTGCCTGCGCCTATGCCTGCCTCTCTCTGCCTGTCTCTGTGTGTCGGCGCCTGCCTCTGCCTGCCTGTCTCTGTGTGTCGGCGCCTGCCTCTGCCTGCCTCTCTCTGCCTGTCTCTCTCTGTGTGTCGGCGCCTGCCTCTGCCTGCCTCTCTCTGTGTGTCGGCGCCTGCCTCTGCCTGCCTCTCTCTGCGTGTCTCTCTCTGTGTGTCGGCGCCTGCCTCTGCCTGCCTCTCTCTGCGTGTCTCTCTCTGTGTGTCGGCGCCTGCCTCTGCCTGCCTCTCTCTGTGTGTCGGCGCCTGCCTCTGCCTGCCTGCCTCTGCCTGCCTCTCTCTGTGTGTCGGCGCCTGCCTCTGCCTGCCTCTCTCTGTGTGTCGGCGCCTGCCTCTGCCTGCCTGCCTCTGCCTGCCTCTCTCTGTGTGTCGGCGCCTGCCTCTGCCTGCCTCTCTCTGTGTGTCGGCGCCTGCCTCTGCCTGCCTCTCTCTGTGTGTCGGCGCCTGCCTCTGCCTGCCTCTCTCTGTGTGTCGGCGCCTGCCTCTGCCTGCCTGTCTTTGTGTGTCGGCGCCTGCCTCTCTCTGCCTGTCTTTGTGTGTCGGCGCCTGCCTCTCTCTGCCTGCCTCTCTCTGTGTGTCGGCGCCTGCCTCTGCCTGCCTCTCTCTGTGTGTCGGCGCCTGCCTCTGCCTGCCTGTCTCTGTGTGTCGGCGCCTGCCTCTGCCTGCCTGCCTCTGCCTGCCTCTCTCTGTGGGTCGGCGCCTGCCTGCCTGCCTCCCTCTGCCTGTGCCTCTGCCTGCCTCTCTCTCTCTGCCTCTTTCTGTGTGTCGGCGCCTGCCTCTGCCTGCCTCTCTCTGCGTGTCTCTCTCTGTGTGTCGGCTACTGCCTCTGCCTGCCTCTCTCTGCCTGCCTCTCTCTGCCTGTCTCTGTGTGTCGGCGCCTCCCTCTGCCTGTGCCTCTGCCTGCCTCTCTCTCTCTGCCTGTCTCTGTGTGTCGGTGCCTGCCTGCCTGCGCCTATGCCTGCCTCTCTCTGCCTGTCTCTGTGTGTCGGCGCCTGCCTCTGCCTGCCTGTCTCTGTGTGTCGGCGCCTGCCTCTGCCTGCCTCTCTCTGCCTGTCTCTCTCTGTGTGTCGGCGCCTGCCTCTGCCTGCCTCTCTCTGTGTGTCGGCGCCTGCCTCTGCCTGCCTCTCTCTGTGTGTCGGCGCCTGCCTCTGCCTGCCTCTCTCTGCCTGCCTCTCTCTGTGTGTCGGCGCCTGCCTCTGCCTGCCTCTCTCTGTGTGTCGGCGCCTGCCTCTGCCTGCCTGCCTCTGCCTGCCTCTCTCTGTGTGTCGGCGCCTGCCTCTGCCTGCCTCTCTCTGTGTGTCGGCGCCTGCCTCTGCCTGCCTGCCTCTGCCTGCCTCTCTCTGTGTGTCGGCGCCTGCCTCTGCCTGCCTCTCTCTGTGTGTCGGCGCCTGCCTCTGCCTGCCTCTCTCTGTGTGTCGGCGCCTGCCTCTGCCTGCCTCTCTCTGTGTGTCGGCGCCTGCCTCTGCCTGCCTCTCTCTGTGTGTCGGCGCCTGCCTCTGCCTGCCTCTCTCTGTGTGTCGGCGCCTGCCTCCGCCTGCCTCTCTCTGTGTGTCGGCGCCTGCCTCTGCCTGCCTCTCTCTGTGTGTCGGCGCCTGCCTCTGCCTGCCTGCCTCTTTCTGCCTGTCTCTGTGTGTCGGCGCCTGCCTCTGCCTGCCTCTCTCTGTGTGTCGGCGCCTGCCTCTGCCTGCCTTCCTCTGTGTGTCGGCGCCTGCCTCTGCCTGCCTCTCTCTGTGTGTCGGCGCCTGCCTCTGCCTGCCTCTCTCTGTGTGTCGGCGCCTGCCTCTGCCTGCCTCTCTCTGTGTGTCGGCGCCTGCCTCTGCCTGCCTCTCTTCGTGTGTCGGCGCCTGCCTCTGCCTGCCTGTCTCTGTGTGTCGGCGCCTGCCTCTGCCTGTCTCTCTCTGTGTGTCGGCGCCTGCCTCTGCCTGCCTGTCTCTGTGTGTCGGCGCCTGCCTCTGCCTGTCTCTCTCTGTGTGTCGGCGCCTGCCTCTGCCTGCCTCTCTCTGCCTGTCTTTGTGTGTCGGCGCCTGCCTCTGCCTGCCTTCCTCTGCCTGCCTCTCTCTCCCGGTCTCTCTCTATGTGTCGGCGCCTGCCTCTGCCTGCCTCTCTCCGTGTGTCGGCGCCTGCCTCTGCCTGCCTGTCTCTGTGTGTCGGCGCCTGCCTCTGCCTGCTTGCCTCTGCCTGGCTGCCTCTGTGTGTCGGCGCCTGCCTCTGCTTGCCTTCCTCTGCCTGCCTCTGCCTGCCTGTCTCTGTGTGTCGGCGCCTGCCTCTTTCTGCCTGTCTCTGTGTGTCGGCGCCTGCCTCTTTCTGCCTGCCTCTGCCTGCCTGTCTCTGTGTGTCGGCGCCTGCCTCTGCCTGCCTGCCTCTTTCTGCCTGTCTCTGTGTGTCGGCGCCTGCCTCTGCCTGCCTCTCTCTGTGTGTCGGCGCCTGCCTCTGCCTGCCTGCCTCTGCCTGCCTGTCTCTGTGTGTCGGCGCCTGCCTCTGCCTGCCTCTCTCTGCCTGTCTCTGTGTGTCGGCGCCTGCCTCTGCCTGCCTGCCTCTGCCTGCCTGTTTGTGTGTCGGCGCCTGCCTCTGCCTGTCTCTGTGTGTCGGCGCCTCTCTCTGCCTGTCTCTCTCTGTGTGTCGGCGCCTGCCTCTGCCTGCCTGCCTGTCTCTGTGTGTCGGCGCCTGCCTGCCTGCCTCCCTCTGCCTGTGCCTCTGCCTGCCTCTCTCTGTGTGTCGGCGCCTGCCTCTGCCTGCCTCTCTCTGCCTGCCTCTCTCTGTGTGTCGGCGCCTGCCTCTGCCTGCCTCTCTCTGCCTGTCTCTGTGTGTCGGCGCCTGCCTCTGCCTGCCTGTCTCTGTGTGTCGGCGCCTGCCTCTGCCTGCCTCTCTCTGCCTGTCTCTCTCTGTGTGTCGGCGCCTGCCTCTGCCTGCCTCTCTCTGTGTGTCGGCGCCTGCCTCTGCCTGCCTCTCTCTGCCTGTCTCTCTCTGTGTGTCGGCGCCTGCCTCTGCCTGCCTCTCTCTGTGTGTCGGCGCCTGCCTCTGCCTGCCTGCCTCTGCCTGCCTCTCTCTGTGTGTCGGCGCCTGCCTCTGCCTGCCTCTCTCTGTGTGTCGGCGCCTGCCTCTGCCTGCCTGCCTCTGCCTGCCTCTCTCTGTGTGTCGGCGCCTGCCTCTGCCTGCCTCTCTCTGTGTGTCGGCGCCTGCCTCTGCCTGCCTCTCTCTGTGTGTCGGCGCCTGCCTCTGCCTGCCTCTCTCTGTGTGTCGGCGCCTGCCTCTGCCTGCCTCTCTCTGTGTGTCGGCGCCTGCCTCTGCCTGCCTCTCTCTGTGTGTCGGCGCCTGCCTCCGCCTGCCTCTCTCTGTGTGTCGGCGCCTGCCTCTGCCTGCCTCTCTCTGTGTGTCGGCGCCTGCCTCTGCCTGCCTGCCTCTTTCTGCCTGTCTCTGTGTGTCGGCGCCTGCCTCTGCCTGCCTCTCTCTGTGTGTCGGCGCCTGCCTCTGCTTGCCTTCCTCTGTGTGTCGGCGCCTGCCTCTGCCTGCCTCTCTCTGTGTGTCGGCGCCTGCCTCTGCCTGCCTCTCTCTGTGTGTCGGCGCCTGCCTCTGCCTGCCTCTCTCTGTGTGTCGGCGCCTGCCTCTGCCTGCCTCTCTTCGTGTGTCGGCGCCTGCCTCTGCCTGCCTGTCTCTGTGTGTCGGCGCCTGCCTCTGCCTGTCTCTCTCTGTGTGTCGGCGCCTGCCTCTGCCTGCCTGTCTCTGTGTGTCGGCGCCTGCCTCTGCCTGTCTCTCTCTGTGTGTCGGCGCCTGCCTCTGCCTGCCTCTCTCTGCCTGTCTTTGTGTGTCGGCGCCTGCCTCTGCCTGCCTTCCTCTGCCTGCCTCTCTCTCCCGGTCTCTCTCTATGTGTCGGCGCCTGCCTCTGCCTGCCTCTCTCCGTGTGTCGGCGCCTGCCTCTGCCTGCCTGTCTCTGTGTGTCGGCGCCTGCCTCTGCCTGCTTGCCTCTGCCTGGCTGCCTCTGTGTGTCGGCGCCTGCCTCTGCTTGCCTTCCTCTGCCTGCCTCTGCCTGCCTGTCTCTGTGTGTCGGCGCCTGCCTCTTTCTGCCTGTCTCTGTGTGTCGGCGCCTGCCTCTTTCTGCCTGCCTCTGCCTGCCTGTCTCTGTGTGTCGGCGCCTGCCTCTTCCTGCCTGCCTCTTTCTGCCTGTCTCTGTGTGTCGGCGCCTGCCTCTGCCTGCCTCTCTCTGTGTGTCGGCGCCTGCCTCTGCCTGCCTGCCTCTGCCTGCCTGTCTCTGTGTGTCGGCGCCTGCCTCTGCCTGCCTCTCTCTGCCTGTCTCTGTGTGTCGGCGCCTGCCTCTGCCTGCCTGCCTCTGCCTGCCTGTTTGTGTGTCGGCGCCTGCCTCTGCCTGTCTCTGTGTGTCGGCGCCTCTCTCTGCCTGTCTCTCTCTGTGTGTCGGCGCCTGCCTCTGCCTGCCTGCCTGTCTCTGTGTGTCGGCGCCTGCCTGCCTGCCTCCCTCTGCCTGTGCCTCTGCCTGCCTCTCTCTGTGTGTCGGCGCCTGCCTCTGCCTGCCTCTCTCTGCCTGCCTCTCTCTGTGTGTCGGCGCCTGCCTCTGCCTGCCTCTCTCTGCCTGTCTCTGTGTGTCGGCGCCTGCCTCTGCCTGCCTGTCTCTGTGTGTCGGCGCCTGCCTCTGCCTGCCTCTCTCTGCCTGTCTCTCTCTGTGTGTCGGCGCCTGCCTCTGCCTGCCTCTCTCTGTGTGTCGGCGCCTGCCTCTGCCTGCCTCTCTCTGTGTGTCGGCGCCTGCCTCTGCCTGCCTCTCTCTGCCTGTCTCTGTGTGTCGGCGCCTGCCTCTGCCTGCCTCTCTCTGTGTGTCGGCGCCTGCCTCTGCCTGCCTGCCTCTGCCTGCCTCTCTCTGTGTGTCGGCGCCTGCCTCTGCCTGCCTCTCTCTGTGTGTCGGCGCCTGCCTCTGCCTGCCTCTCTCTGTGTGTCGGCGCCTGCCTCTGCCTGCCTCTCTCTGTGTGTCGGCGCCTGCCTCTGCCTGCCTCTCTCCATGTGTCGGCGCCTGCCTCTGCCTGCCTCTCTCTGTGTGTCGGCGCCTGCCTCTGCCTGTCTCTCTCTGTGTGTCGGCGCCTGCCTCTGCCTGCCTCTCTCTGCCTGTCTTTGTGTGTCGGCGCCTGCCTCTGCCTGCCTGCCTCTGCCTGCCTCTCTCTGTGTGTCGGCGCCTGCCTCTGCCTGCCTTCCTCTGCCTGCCTCTCTCTCCCGGTCTCTCTCTATGTGTCGGCGCCTGCCTCTGCCTGCCTCTCTCTGTGTGTCGGCGCCTGCCTCTGCCTGCCTGTCTCTGTGTGTCGGCGCCTGCCTCTGCCTGCCTCTCTCTGCCTGTCTCTGTGTGTCGGCGCCTGCCTCTGCCTGCTTGCCCCTGCCTGGCTGCCTCTGTGTGTCGGCGCCTGCCTCTGCTTGCCTTCCTCTGCCTGCCTCTCTCTGCCTGTCTCTGTGTGTCGGCACCTGCCTCTGCCTGCCTCTCTCTGTGTGTCGGCGCCTGCCTCTGCCTGCCTCTCTCTGTGTGTCGGCGCCTGCCTCTTTCTGCCTGTCTCTGTGTGTCGGCGCCTGCCTCTTTCTGCCTGCCTCTGCCTGCCTGTCTCTGTGTGTCGGCGCCTGCCTCTTTCTGCCTGTCTCTGTGTGTCGGCGCCTGCCTCTGCCTGCCTGCCTCTCTCTGCCTGTCTTTGTGTGTCGGCACCTGCCTCTGCCTGCCTCTCTCTGTGTGTCGGCGCCTGCCTCTTTCTGCCTGTCTCTGTGTGTCGGCGCCTGCCTCTTCCTGCCTCTCTCTGTGTGTCGGCGCCTGCCTCTGCCTGCCTCTCTCTGCCTGTCTCTGTGTGTCGGCGCCTGCCTCTGCCTGCCTCTCTCTGCCTGTCTCTGTGTGTCGGCGCCTGCCTCTGCCTGCCTGCCTCTGCCTGCCTGTTTGTGTGTCGGCGCCTGCCTCTGCCTGGCTCTGTGTGTCGGCGCCTGCCTCTGCCTGCCTCTCTCTGCCTGTCTCTCTCTGTGTGTCGGCGCCTGCCTCTTTCTGCCTCTGCCTGCCTGTCTCTGTGTGTCGGCGCCTCCCTCTGCCTGTGCCTCTGCCTGCCTCTCTCTCTCTGCCTGTCTCTGTGTGTCGGCGCCTGCCTGCCTCTGTGTGTCGGCGCCTGCCTCTGCCTGCCTCTCTCTGTGTGTCGGCGCCTGCCTCTGCCTGCCTCTCTCTGTGTGTCGGCGCCTGCCTCTGCCTGCCTGTCTCTGTGTGTCGGCGCCTGCCTCTGCCTGCCTGTCTTTGTGTGTCGGCGCCTGCCTCTCTCTGCCTGCCTCTCTCTGTGTGTCGGCGCCTGCCTCTGCTTGCCTGCCTCTGCCTGCCTCTCTCTGTGTGTCGGCGCCTGCCTCTGCCTGCCTCTCTCTGCCTGTCTCTGTGTGTCGGCGCCTGTCTCTGCCTGCCTGCCTCTGCCTGCCTGTTTGTGTGTCGGCGCCTGCCTCTGCCTGTCTCTGTGTGTCGGCGCCTCTCTCTGCCTGTCTCTCTCTGTGTGTCGGCGCCTGCCTCTGCCTGCCTGCCTGTCTCTGTGTGTCGGCGCCTGCCTGCCTGCCTCCCTCTGCCTGTGCCTCTGCCTGCCTCTCTCTCTCTGCCTCTTTCTGTGTGTCGGCGCCTGCCTCTGCCTGCCTCTCTCTGCCTGCCTCTCTCTGTGTGTCGGCGCCTGCCTCTGCCTGCCTCTCTCTGCCTGTCTCTGTGTGTCGGCGCCTGCCTCTGCCTGCCTGTCTCTGTGTGTCGGCGCCTGCCTCTGCCTGCCTCTCTCTGCCTGTCTCTCTCTGTGTGTCGGCGCCTGCCTCTGCCTGCCTCTCTCTGTGTGTCGGCGCCTGCCTCTGCCTGCCTCTCTCTGTGTGTCGGCGCCTGCCTCTGCCTGCCCCTCTCTGCCTGTCTCTGTGTGTCGGCGCCTGCCTCTGCCTGCCTCTCTCTGTGTGTCGGCGCCTGCCTCTGCCTGCCTGCCTCTGCCTGCCTCTCTCTGTGTGTCGGCGCCTGCCTCTGCCTGCCTCTCTCTGTGTGTCGGCGCCTGCCTCTGCCTGCCTCTCTCTGTGTGTCGGCGCCTGCCTCTGCCTGCCTCTCTCTGTGTGTCGGCGCCTGCCTCTGCCTGCCTCTCTCCATGTGTCGGCGCCTGCCTCTGCCTGCCTCTCTCTGTGTGTCGGCGCCTGCCTCTGCCTGTCTCTCTCTGTGTGTCGGCGCCTGCCTCTGCCTGCCTCTCTCTGCCTGTCTTTGTGTGTCGGCGCCTGCCTCTGCCTGCCTGCCTCTGCCTGCCTCTCTCTGTGTGTCGGCGCCTGCCTCTGCCTGCCTTCCTCTGCCTGCCTCTCTCTCCCGGTCTCTCTCTATGTGTCGGCGCCTGCCTCTGCCTGCCTCTCTCCGTGTGTCGGCGCCTGCCTCTGCCTGCCTGTCTCTGTGTGTCGGCGCCTGCCTCTGCCTGCCTCTCTCTGCCTGTCTCTGTGTGTCGGCGCCTGCCTCTGCCTGCTTGCCCCTGCCTGGCTGCCTCTGTGTGTCGGCGCCTGCCTCTGCTTGCCTTCCTCTGCCTGCCTCTCTCTGCCTGTCTCTGTGTGTCGGCACCTGCCTCTGCCTGCCTCTCTCTGTGTGTCGGCGCCTGCCTCTGCCTGCCTCTCTCTGTGTGTCGGCGCCTGCCTCTTTCTGCCTGTCTCTGTGTGTCGGCGCCTGCCTCTTTCTGCCTGCCTCTGCCTGCCTGTCTCTGTGTGTCGGCGCCTGCCTCTTTCTGCCTGTCTCTGTGTGTCGGCGCCTGCCTCTTCCTGCCTCTCTCTGTGTGTAGGCGCCTGCCTCTGCCTGCCTGCCTCTCTCTGCCTGTCTCTGTGTGTCGGCACCTGCCTCTGCCTGCCTCTCTCTGTGTGTCGGCGCCTGCCTCTTTCTGCCTGTCTCTGTGTGTCGGCGCCTGCCTCTTCCTGCCTCTCTCTGTGTGTCGGCGCCTGCCTCTGCCTGCCTCTCTCTGCCTGTCTCTGTGTGTCGGCGCCTGCCTCTGCCTGCCTCTCTCTGCCTGTCTCTGTGTGTCGGCGCCTGCCTCTGCCTGCCTGCCTCTGCCTGCCTGTTTGTGTGTCGGCGCCTGCCTCTGCCTGGCTCTGTGTGTCGGCGCCTGCCTCTGCCTGCCTCTCTCTGCCTGTCTCTCTCTGTGTGTCGGCGCCTGCCTCTGCCTGCCTGTCTCTGTGTGTCGGCGCCTGCCTCTTTCTGCCTCTGCCTGCCTGTCTCTGTGTGTCGGCGCCTCCCTCTGCCTGTGCCTCTGCCTGCCTCTCTCTCTCTGCCTGTCTCTGTGTGTCGGCGCCTGCCTGCCTCTGTGTGTCGGCGCCTGCCTCTGCCTGCCTCTCTCTGTGTGTCGGCGCCTGCCTCTGCCTGCCTCTCTCTGTGTGTCGGCGCCTGCCTCTGCCTGCCTGTCTCTGTGTGTCGGCGCCTGCCTCTGCCTGCCTGTCTTTGTGTGTCGGCGCCTGCCTCTCTCTGCCTGCCTCTCTCTGTGTGTCGGCGCCTGCCTCTGCCTGCCTGCCTCTGCCTGCCTCTCTCTGTGTGTCGGCGCCTGCCTCTGCTTGCCTGCCTCTGCCTGCCTCTCTCTGTGTGTCGGCGCCTGACTCTCTCTGCCTCTCTCTGTGTGTCGGCGCCTGCCTCTGCCTGCCTGCCTCTGCCTGCCTCTCTCTGTGTGTCGGCGCCTGACTCTGCCTGCCTCTCTCTGCCTGTCTTTGTGTGTCGGCGCCTGCCTGCCTCTCTCTGTGTGTCGGCGCCTGCCTCTGCCTGCCTGTCTCTGTGTGTCGGCGCCTGCCTCTGCCTGCCTCTCTCTGTGTGTCTGTGCCTGCCTCTGCCTGCCTGCCTCTGTCTGCCTGTCTCTGTGTGTCGGCGCCTGCCTCTGCCTGTCTCTCTCTGTGTGTCGGCGCCTGCCTCTGCCTGCCTGCCTCTGCCTGCCTCTCTCTGTGTGTCGGCGCCTGCCTCTGCCTGCCTCTCTCTGTGTGTCGGCGCCTGCCTCTGCCTGCCTCTCTCTGCCTGTCTCTGTGTGTCGGCGCCTGCCTCTGCCTGTCTCTCTCTGTGTGTCGGCGCCTTCCTCTGCCTGCCTCTCTCTGCCTGTCTCTGTGTGTCGGCGCCTGCCTCTGCCTGTCTTTCTCTGTGTGTCGGCGCCTGCCTCTTCCTGCCTGCCTCTGCCTGCCTCTGTGTGTCGGCGCCTGCCTCTGCCTGCCTCTCTCTGCGTGTCTCTCTCTGTGTGTCGGCTACTGCCTCTCTCTGCCTGTCTCTGTGTGTCGGCGCCTGCCTCTGCCTGCCTCTCTCTGTGTGTCGGCGCCTGCCTCTGCCTGCCTCTCTCTGTGTGTCGGCGCCTGCCTCTGCCTGCCTCTCTCTGTGTGTCGGCGCCTTTCTACTTTTTCTTCTAATTAGAGTTGACATACTGATCATGGACAATAACTTTGTTTATGTTTTTGCTGTTGTTTAATAGGATTACAGTATCAAACATTGATTAATTTGTTTAAATGGTTCTTTTCTTTAGTCTTTATGTTCTTGTCCTTCATGTATTGAGTAAAAATGCTCTTAATAGTTATAACTTGTAGTTTAAATAAGTTTGGTAGTCGTACAGATTTTTATTCTTTTTAGTTTTTGAATGTGGATAATATCACACACTAAAGTATAATTCTCCCTTTAGATATACATTTGTCTTTTTAATTCTAATACATTACAATAAACAAACCTCTTTGTTTCATATAGCTTTGTAAAAGTACATTATTCCATAGAACAATTAAAAGAGATGGGATTATTTTTAATAAGGGATTAATAGTAAACAAATAATTTACTCAATTTATTGATTGACTGTATATAGTGATTATTTCAAAAACATAAAAATTAAACAAAAGACATCAATACATATTCACAGAAGTATAATTTACTAACCCTAACCCTCTAACCCTAACACATACAATTACACACTCATATATAAATGATAAATGGAGATTGATAAAATACATATACACCCATACATATATATCTACACATAAACACACACATAAAAAAAAGAAAAGAAAAAGAAACATAGATTTGAACATTAGCTGAACAACTTCACACAAATAATTAACACTAGAAATAATAATTATAAAATACTTATGTTTAAAGATATTTTTACTACTTAAACTTTTACAACTAGAATCGACTAAGAAATTAATTAAATGAATAAATGAAGGCTAACACACAAATAAATATAAAAATGAATGAATTAAAAGAAGAAATAAGTAAACAAATACTTAAATAAGTCAATATGGCCAATTAAAGGCGAAAGCCCCGATTTAATCTTTAATCTTAATCTTAAATAAATAAATACAAAATACTTTTGTTTTAATGACAATTTACCAAAAACCTTATGGGTATTGCTAAAATAAAATAAAAAATCAGAACAACTTTGTTTTTTGAAAATAGCCAAACACAGACACATTATAAAAACTTATAGACTCAAAATGGCTCCATCCAGATAGTTTTGATTATGTTAAACTCAGAATAAAGAACAAACTGTTTCCTACAAGAACATGACATCAAAATAAATAAAACCAGGAAATAACACAAGCACCAAAACATCAGCCTATTGCAAAACAGAAATATAATAATAATAATAATAATAATAATAATAATAATAATAATAATAATAATAATAATAATAAGAAAAATGAAAATAATAACAATAATAATATCAATATAAATATGAAATAAGAATAATGATGATAAATAATCTAAATGAGACTGATCTGGGACATGTCATCTACCAGTGGCTGTTAGTGATTGGTAGATGACCGTTGCTATGGATACTATAGACAAATACAGAATGAACTCTGAGGAAACACTCTGAAAAAACTGCTACTGGGAAAAGACTAAACTTATCATTCCCTCCTGATGAAACAAGTAAAGACTGAAGGACACGTCACAGAAAACAATAATGCTGATGCTGCTAAAATATGAACTCTGAATAAATGGAGACATTGAACCACATGGAATGAACTTTGACCCTGAACATTGAACATTAATATTACATAGAAGCTTAGTGTTGGTAATGTCTGCTGGTCTCTTAATGGTTTTCTGGTGTATGTTAACATGAAACACATCAGTTTAAAAATCATTAAATCAAAACTATATGTTCAATTCCCATAAGGTTTTATAGATAACACTAATAATTATGTAATTTGTCTCATGTTTAATTAAAAAACAAATACATTAAGGAAATAAGATAAAATACTAATTATTGAACAAACTAAAAAACTTAAATAGTAATATCAAATTAGGAAAATAAACTAAAATACATTTTGGTTAAGAAACTGTGTTATAAAAGTTCAGCCTTTGTTTCAAAGTTAGATTTGAAATGTTTCACATAAAAATATCTCCTCCATAGACCAGTAATTATTTTATTGAAAAGTTAAACCTAAAATATAAAAAACTAAGGAATAAAAATAGGAAACACAACAATATTTATGTTTTAGTTTGATTTTGAATATTTCATTTAAAATCACTAATGTCCTAAAAAGTCACAACTTTCACATTATTACATTATTTAATAATAATAAACATAGAAACAAAACACACATCAAACAAATGTTTTTCTGATCTTAAAGCAGAAATGTCCAAATCAACAGATATTAAATTAAAACAGCTTTAATAAATAAACCAGAAATCAATTTCTCCTCTTTTTGACATGAATGAAATGAATGATTATGAAACTATATCTTGTGTGAACTGCAGTGAACTGGTAGAAAGAACATTAGATAACACACAACACAACTTGTTCACAACTGATACAGAAAGAATAGAAAAATAACATTGTTTGACCTAGAAAATAAACACTTACACAACAGAATAATTACAACACATAAACATTGATTAAATGATATATTATGGAAACAACACACACACACACACACACACATAGATATATATATGTATGTGTGGGTGAATGAATAAGGATGATGTCCGGGGGGATCCGGGGTGGGGGTAGCTTTGGGGGTGGCTGCTGCCCGGGGTCGGCGATTGCCTCCTGGGTTGCTGGGTGGCGGGGTGTGGCTGTGGGTTGCTCCGTTGGCCCTTGCGGGTCCTTGGCTTGGCTCCCTGGGGCGCACCTTTGCTAGGGATGTCGCTTGCGCGGCGAGCCAGGCGGGGCCCCCTCGGGGGCTTTTTGTACGACCGCGATGGCCGGGGTGTGGACGTTATGGCTAGGGGGTGGGGTGAGGGGTGCTATGGGGCCTCCCCGGGGGTCGTATTGGGCGGGTGTGCGGGGGCGCGGCGCGTGGTTCCTGGCCCGGTGGATCCGCGTTGGGATTGGCTGGTCTGCTGGCTGGGTGCACCGGGCGCCGTGGGCGCGATTCCGGGGCGGGGGTGCCCCGGGGGCGGATCCTTGGGCTACGTGTCCGGGGAGGTGCTCTCCGGCCATCTGCCCGGGGACCGGCCGCGGCTCGTGGCGGCGCTGCGCAGCCTTGGGCGGGGCGGGGCTGGTGGCCTTGGGCCCGCTGTTGTTCGGGGTGTGCTGGCGTCGGGGGGGTGTCTCGTGCCGGTGTGTGGGTCGTCGGGGATTGCCTCCGTGGGGGGGGGGGGGGCTCTATTGGCGCCGTTGGTGTGGGGGGGCGGTTCCGGGCTGGGGGTGCTTCGGTACTCTGGCTTGCCGGTCCGTGGCTGGCGGGATGGCCCTGCTTGGCGGTGGATGGCGTCCTCTCTCGTCGGGGGGGCCGGGGCCGCCTCCCGGTGGAGAGTGTTGTATCGTGGCGCCGGGTGGGCCTGTGCTGGCCCTGGTGCGGGCATGGGCCTCCCCCCTGCTCGGCCGCTCCCCTTGGTGGCGGGGTGGCGTTGCTCCGGGCCGGCGGGCGGCGGGGGTCGCCCCCTGGGGCGCCGGGGGATGTTGTTGGTGCCTGGCTGTACCCGGGGGTGGGGGGTGTCGCCGTGCTCCGCGGGGCCGGCGCGGTCTGGGGGGTGCCGTGGGGGGGGGTCTCCGGCTGTGCTGTTCCGGGGCCCGCAGTGCCACTTGCCCGTCTGCGCCATCTACCCTCTCGCGTGGCCCGCCACGCGGACGGGCCCGGCTCACACTGGACAGGCCTCCTACATGTTCACTTCACCCCACTCCCAGCTGGTCTGGCTCACTCACTAAATGCACCACACACCAATACCCAACCCTTGGGGGGCTGGATGGTGGGGCTGGGGGTGGAGGGGCCCGCCACCTGTGTTACTATGTAGTGGCGTGGGGGCGGCCCTCCCACCTCTAGTTGCCCTACTAATCCCTCCAATTTTAATCGCATCTCAACATGTCACCCCCCGGAGGGTGTATCATCATTTACACCCTCCGGCCTATTACACCACATACACATAAATCCACAGAGGCTGGAGGGGGAGCACCGCTCCCCTCCATCCCCCTTCTTTTAATTACACCCCATACATTCACCAAACACACACATTCACACAGGGGATCGGGAAGTGCCTCTCCATTGGGGAATGGAGAGGCACCATAACAGGGTGGTGGGTTGGTACACATATTTGGGCCTCTCCGGTGGGGGCCTGGCCCCTCTGTTGGTGGCTGGGCCACTGCATAGAGTAAAAGCACATCAAGATGGTGCGGTCGGGCGTGGCGGTGGGTCTCGGGGGGGCTTTGCCGGGGTTTCTCCTTGCGGGGTCTTTCCGGGCTGTGTCGGCCGGGTGGGGCGCGGGGGTGCCTCTCCCCCTTGGGTGTGGCTTGGTGCTTGCTTTGTCTCCTGGTGGCCTTGGGGGCGGGCCCCGCGGTGTGCGGGCCCGGGGCGGCCTGCCTCGCCGGTTTGGGGGGTGGGTGTGCTGGGGGGGTGCTGGTGTCCTCACCGGGGTTGGGGCAGGGTTGTTTGGCGCCTCGGGATGATGCTGTTTACTGGGGGGGCGGCGTTAGCTGTTCCGATGGTTGAGGTTGCTTTCGGCCGCCTGGTGGGTATGTCCTGCCATCTGCGGACTGGTGGGTGGGTCCGGGGCATCTTTGGCTGGGGGCTGCTGTCCCGCGCTGGATGTGTGCCGGTGGGGTGCCTCCGTCCCCGCGGTGGGGGTCGCCGGTTGCTCGCGGGCCGGCGGGGGGCGCTGCCCCGTGGCTTGCGCTGTCCGGGGGGCGGCGGGCCCTGGGCTGCTGGCCTTGTGCCGTCTGGGGCTGTGCGGTCCTGCTGGGCTGTGGCCGGGACCTGGGCTGGGGTGGGGGGCGCGTCCCGGGGGGCTTGGCCCGGGGGCTTGCCCTTGGGGGGTCCTGGTCCCTGGGGGTACTCCTGGGGCCCGGGGTGCTTGGCCGGCTGGCCGGGCCGGTCCTGGCGGGGGTCTTCTGGGGCGGGTGGCGCGTGCCGCGCCCTTGCATACCTTCTGGTGCGGCCCCTGCTTGGGCAGTCCCCCGTGAGGCAGAGTGTCGGGGTGGGATTAGGGGGCCACATCCCGGCGGGGCGGTCTGGCTTGGCCTCTGGAGGGGGCCCTGGCTTTAAAGAACTGAAGCTCGTGGCGCGGGCGGCATCAGCATCTGGGGCGCCCGGGGGGGCTGGGTTGGGGTGCCTGGGGACTGGCGGGGGGACTCCCAGCGGCCCCCTGGTGCCTTATGCGGCTTGGGGTGTGGTCGTTCGCCCTGGGCGGGCTGCTCCTGGTGCTGCATCCATTCCGGGTCCTCCTGGCCTGGGGTCGGGTCCTTGCTGGCTCTGGGCTCACCGGCGGGTGCCCGCCGGCTGCCTGTTCGGCGTGGCTCTGGTCGTCTGCTGGGCGTGGGCTTTGGCTCCTCCGCTGGGGTCTCGGGCGGGGGGCTCTCTGGGCCCTCCCCTCGGGGGGCTGGGCGCGGGGGTGTGGGTGGTGGTGGGGGGGTGGGGGGCTGGGGGGCCTGGGGGTTGGGGGTTGGAGTCGGTGGCGTGGTGCGCTTGGTCCTTGGCTCCTTGGGGGCTTTTCGGGTGTGTATGGGGGGGGCAATGGCAGCCTCTCGGCTTGGGACCTTGGGGGCGTTCGGGGGGCTGCTTGGCCGTGGGGTGGTCGCCGGGGGCCCCTAGATCTCTCGCTCTTTCTGCTGGCCCGACTGCTTCTTCGGGCCCGGGGGCGGCTCATGGGTTTTGCAGTAGCGGCTCTTGGAATCACATTTGTCATGGACGCACTGGCCTCGGGCTGTGGGATAACACTCATACTGGGCTCAACCATAGACACGTTGTTCCCAAATACCTGTTTTATGTAACTTCCACTCACTTCCTCCTCTGCTCACAGCCACCACCATTATTCCTAAGCCGCACACTGGTCACCAGACTGGCTTGATAACACAACAATAAGCACAATATACACAACCACAATTTCACATCACATCACTTGAAACTTATTGATTATTCCCCACCCATTCGTTTTCCTATCTTGTATCCCTCCTCCCTGTTAACTCCCCCCCCCCCCACCCCCCTCACCCTGGTGTAACACTGCCCTCTCTCTTTTACATCCTCCCTTTAATAAAGTATTTACCCTTCCCTAGGGAGGGCTGGTGATGGTCACAATTATGCAATGAAATAAACTCATTTATTTAATTGCAATAATAAAATATGCATTGCTGTTAAAAGATTGCACTTCTTGTAGTGTTAACCTTCAACAGCATGTGCAAACAAGGTGAAAAAAAAAAAAAAAAAAAAAAAAAAAAAAAAGGATGATGTCATGCTGTATGTATGGGAGAAACGTGTTGTGAGTGTGAGTGTGCCAGTGGGCGTGTCATAGAGTGATTGATTGATGGATGATGACACTTTATGTATAACTGAGAGAAACGTGTTGTGAGTGAAAAATGTACCAGGGCGTGTCTTTGAGTGAGTGATCATGTGATAGAAGGATAGCTGTTTGTACACATATATACATACACACATACATACACACATATATACATACACACATACATACACACATACCAGTTTTTTTTTAATTCTTTAAATATTTATAATTTAAGATGGGTTAGGATCTTTCTTTTTAAAGTATTACTAAAAACTTTTTCTTGTTGATCATACGTTGATATTTTTGAAATGACAATTAGAATAACTTTTGGATATCATACTTATAGATTTCATACTGTTTTCTTTCTCTTGATGATTAGAGTTGATTGACTTTATTTTTTTTGTAACACTCCCCAACACTTTACAGTTGTAGCTTGAATAAAAGTCATATTTTTTAGTTAAAAGGTAAATGAACAAATGATCTTAATAACAGACATGGATAACATTATTTCATATATTGAGGAATCATATATACTGTATAGACCCTGGCCCAGAATGCAGAACAGTGGCTGATCACCTGAGGTTATAAAAACAACCTCACCACCTAAAACGTCTAATCAAAGGTGGGGGGGCTGAACTGTACATGGTACGTGGTCTATAGATTTAACTAGGACTCTTTAGAGAGATAATAAAGACATAAATACAATCAAAAATCTGTTCCCTTGTAATCTATATAAATATTAGTAGAGGCATAAATTAACATAACACCTGGTTACATTTGTGTTTGTTCTAATTACTGTTTTATTCTAATGATTTGATTTACTTTTCAGTTCTTTGGGTTATTTTCTTACTTTTTTATTCACTTCTTTAATAATCTCTGTCAGTTTGAATATTATGTTACAACTGTGTAGAATATCATTTACCTCTATTTATGTTCTAAAAATCTCACAACTAAAACCCTTATGTGTATTTATATCCTCAGATAGATAAATAAATATGTAGACATAGATAAAATTGGATAGAAATTATAACTTGAAATATTTAAAAAATAATAATCAACCTTTGAAATGTATATAAATGTAGTTTTTTGTTCACAGGATACAGACATCACCAGCTGAGAACAGAAACCATTGGATAAGTATTTGATTTAGTCTATTTTTAATTATGATTTATTCATTTTTAATAAATATAATAAGGTACAAGAGAGGGCAATGATAAAATACTTTATATATAAATTAAAATAATCTGAAACAAACCACCTGCTCAGTTAGGAAATAGAACAGCTGATAGAATAACACTAATTAACTCATATGGATTCATATAATTGTAATTTAAATGAGTAAGCGATATCACTGTGTTTCAATAGATTTTTATTCAACAAAAGTTTCTATATTATATTGATAAATTATTTCTGCACAGTTTATATTAGAGGGTGATCATGTGTTTTTGTCATTTGTGCTTCAAAAGCTTCCATATAAATTTGATAAAGATTGATATTAATTTCTGAAAGTCATTTCCTGACTGGTCGCTGTGGGCAGGCAGGACCGTGAATGTATTTTTCCTCACTAAGAAATAAGAATCATTCAATCAATCAGTTAAGGTTCCTGCTGTGGGTTTTCACATTCACATGGAAAGAGAAGTGATATTAAAATAAAATACACACACACTACATAGCAATCATAGACTCACCACACTATGTGGTTGTATGTAATAAAGAAATTATAAAATATGTTTTGAATAAATCTTACAACATCTTTTGTAATCATGTGATGTTTTATAAGATTGATTTTGATGAGCATGTATTCAGTTATTGTTTGTATGGATAAATATAAGTGGATCATTTCAAGTTTACAATTTAAATACAAATCATGTTTGTATTCTGTTCTGTTCTACTTATAACTTTTTTATTATATTAAAACATAGTCTAACAGTAAATCTAAATAAATGTTATAAAGTTAAATAAAAGTTTTTGGCCCACTCTAACAATGGTAAACAAAATAGGAATGTAACTTGAAATAAAATTGAAGGAAAAATAAAATAAATTAACGAGCTTACTTTAAGTAACCTGATATTATAATTTCCAAATAACGTTAATATAACATATTAAAACATAGTCTGAATTAAATATTTTGTCTTATTCATAATTTTATATAGTCACACTGTTAAACAGTGTGAAGAGAGGAAATGTTAGAATGGATTATTATTCATGGTTTCTTTTTGTGTGTAATACTATAATTATATATCTTTATACTCAATAAATCTATTCAGATCAACTTGTTAGCTGTCATTTTCAGAACAAGGACAAACAGTTTCAGAACATCTGATCTAATGATCAATAATAATGAATAAATCAATAAATCTTAAACATAATTTGTATTGCTTTAAATCACCAGTAAATGACATCTTTAACTAATTACAAGGAGCTGATCATTTGATTTCTAAATATATAAAAACACTGATAAATCTATGTTTGGGGTCCAGGGAGTGAGCAGACTCTGAGGACCACAGCTGTGTTTTAGATTAGTGTGTGTTCTTCTATTGACTTGTTATGACTTGTTGATTCATTTTCTGTTCATCTCTAATAAATTGATTGATTGATTCAGCAAAAACCTCTGACTATGTCTCTCTGTATGAAATCTCAGATACTGAACATGAGAGTTAGCTCGAAAACTCTAACAATTGTTAAACAATGATATTCGTAACATAAGTCTACAGTTTGAAATAGATTTAAAACGTTTTAAAAACATACATATTTCTGTTTTAATAATTGTATGAGTGGGTCAAGTTAAACAATTTAATTTTTTATTTTATATTATGCATTGTTGGAATGTAATAATGAAATAAATATTTTCATATTTCAAAGGCAGGGTAGGTGATTTTTGAAAGCTAGCATGATTTTGAATGTAGCTTACCCCCCTCCCCTCTGTGCTCCGTCTCACTCACATGCATTAGCACAGCTGCTGCAGAAGTGGATCTAAGCTCATCGTTTGTATTGTGTAGAAACTACGTCGTCTCATTCAGCAGTAAGTAAACACTAAACTTTATTATTATATACTGTATGTTAAAATACGTGACTAAAAAATCTGTTTTAAGTCTGTCACCAATGATGCGCTATGAGTGTGGGCTCGTGTACGCGAGGGGTGGAGAACGAGCAGGGAGACAGAGAGACGTGATTGGTTAATAAAAAAACTAACCATATTTTTTCAGTGGTCAAAGTTTTTACAGGTTTACAGCTGCTACACATGATGGATTGTATTTGTTCCTTTTTCAGAACACATAAGATCTCAATTTCTGTCAGAACATGAAGAAAATTTCAACCAAAAACTTAAAGTGTATCAGGAAAAATTCCCCTACCCTACCTTTAATTGATTGAATATTTAAAACATTGGTTTTGATTTTTAGTGGTTAGTAACATTCACAGCTGGAAATGCAATCATTTATTTAAGTATTCAGGCAGTAATTTATCCATCCCTAATTTTGTGTCAGAGAAAAGATTTAAATGTAATTTCATAAGCTATATTTATATTTTTATATGAACACAATTCTCACTGATTGGTTCCACCTCCTCTGATCTTCTCTCTCATTCCTTCATCAGCTCCTCATAGTTCTCAATCAGCCTCTCCTCACTCCCTTCTTATCTCTGTCCTTCATCCCTCTAACCTGTCCCAGTCCTCCTCCTTTAGTGTCCCACCTCTCACACCTTCATCACATTCCTCTGATACAGCTCTCTGTCACACATGTGATGGGGATTTATGTGAACATGTGATGAGCTGCTGTGATGTGTCTCACCTCAGAGTGTTCAGTCTCTGAGAGAGCAGCTTCACTGCTGAGTCTCCTGGATGGTTGTAGTTCAGGTCCAGCTCTCTCACACTGGAGGAGTTGGAGCTCAAAGCTGCTGCCAGAGAAGCCCCGCCCACCTTTGTGATGACACAACCTGACAGACTGGATTCAGAAAAACATCCACAACTCAGAAAACAAGTGAGGAGACGAGGAACAGGACAATGTTGATGGAACATGTGATCCACTGACCTGAGAGAGTCCAGTTTACAGTGAGGACTCTTCAGTCCTTCACACAGCAGCTTCACTCCTGAATCCTGCAGATCATTGTTACTCAGGTCCAGATGTTTCACACTGGAGGACTGAGAGCTGAGGACTGAGGACAGAGCTGCACAGCTTCTCTCTGAGAGACCACAGGAACTCAACCTGATGAAGAATCAGAGAAACCTTACAGATGTTTGTCTGTGAGAGAATTAAAGACATGTTCTTCTAAAGTCACATACTTAACTTTCTTGGAGGCTTTAATCACTGGGAGCAGCTTCAGAAAAGCTTTTACTGAAGGAGAGAATCTCTTCAGGTCAAAGACATCCAGATGTTCTTGTGATGACAGTAAGATGAAGACCAGAGCTGACCACTGAGCAGGAGACAGTTCCTCTGTGGAGAGATTTCCTGATCTCATGAACTCTTGGATCTCCTCCAGCAGAGAGTGATCATTCACTTCATTCAGACAGTGGAAGAGGTTGATGCTTCTCTCTGTGGACAAACTCTCACTCAGCTTCTCCTTGATGTATTTAACTGTTCTCTGATTGGTCTGTGAGTCACTTCCTGTTTGTGTCAGCAGGCCTTGTAGGAGCCTCTGATTGGTCGGCAGTGAAAGACCCAGCAGGAAGCGGAGGAACAAGTCCAAGTGTCCATTTGGACTCCGTAAGGCCTCGTCCACAGCACTCTGATGGAGAAGGTTCAGAATTGTTTTTTGAAATAAAAGCATCCATGACTTATTCTGTGGTTGATGTTCCAGCAGGTTGACTTTAGAGCTGATGAAGGTCTGATGGACATGAAGAGCAGCCAGAAACTCCTGAAGGCTCAGGTGGATGAAGGTGAACACTTTGTCCTGGTACAGGCTGCTCTCCTCTATGAAGACCTGTGTGAACACTCCTGAGCACACTGAGGCTGCTCTGAGGTCCATGCCACACTCTGTCAGGTCACTCTCATAGAAGATCAGCTTTCCTTTCTGCAGCTGCTCAAAAGCCAGTTTTCCCAGAGACTCCATCATCTTCCTGCTCTGTGGACTCCAGTGTGGATCTGTGGCAGCTCCTCCATCAAACTTCACCATCTTGACTTTGTTCTGAAGGACCACATAGTGGCTGTAGATCTGAGTCAGAGTCCTGGGCAGCTCTTCCTTCTCTCTGCTCTTCAACACGTCCTCCAGAACTGTAGCAGTGATCCAGCAGAAGAGTGGGATGTGGCACATGACGTGGAGGCTACGACACGTCCTGATGTGGGAAATGATCCCGCTGACCTGCTCTTTATCTGTGGACCTCCTCCTGAAGTACTCCTCCTTCTGAGGGTCAGTGAACCCTCTGACCTCTGTCACCATGTCCACAAATTCAGGATCTGATTGGCTGCTGCAGGCCGTGTGGTTATCCAGAGGCGGGCTGATGGAAGCAGTTCTCCTCTGATGAGGTTTATCAGTAGAACCTCCACCGAGGTGGACTCTGAGACATCAGTCAAGGTCTGAGTGCTGAGGAAGTCCAGAGGGAGCCGACACTCATCCAGACCATCCAAGATGAACAAAACCAGGAAGTCCTGGAAGCTGCAGATTCCTGCTTCTTTGCTTCCAGAGAAGAAGTGATTAACAAGTCCCACCAAGCTGAAGCTCCTCCCCCTCAGCACGTTCAGCTCTCTGAAGGTCAGTGAGAATGTGTAGTGGACCTCCTGCTGAGCTTTGTCTTCAGCCCAGTCCACAGTAAACTTGTGTGCTAAGAGTGTTTTCCCAATGCCAGCCACGCCCTTTGTCATCACTGTCCTGATTGGTCGAGGTCTTCCAGGAGGGGCTTTAAAGAGCTCTTCTAGTGTGATGGCTCTTTCTGCTGTGTCTGATTTCCTGGATGCTGTTTCTATCTGTATGACCTCGTGTTCCTGGTTGACCTCTCCTCCCCCTCCCTCTGTGATGTAGAGCTCTGTGAAGATCTCCTTCAGGAGGGTTGGACTTCCTGCTTTAGCCACGCCCTCAGACACACACTGGAACTTCTTCTTCAACTTGGACTTCAGCTCACGTTGGTATCGATGAGCCTTTGTTCCTGAATGAAGACAAACTTAATGTTAGAGTGGAGAAGTCAGAGCAGGTTTGAACATTGGAGATCAAAGTGTGTGATGTTCTCAGACTGGATGGTTCCTCAGATTAAATGTGACTGATGTTCACATGCTCTTACTGCTCTGCAGATGCTCAGCCAGCTCCTCCTGCTTCATCCTCTTCAGGAAATACAGTGTGATGTTCAGAAAGGCCTCCCTGCTCCTCCTCTGCTCCTCATCTTCACCCTCCATCTGACTCTCTGAGCACTCTGGATCATCTCCATCTACAATCTTCTGCATGTGTTTTAGTTCAGCCTTAACAAAGCTGATGATGTTGTCCTCCAGCAGCTGGAACACAAACACATTAAAGGTGATGAGTGAAGGTCTGCTCCAATCATCTGTGTGTGTGTGTGTGTGTGTGTGTGTGTGTGTGTGTGTGTGTGTGTGTGTGTGTGTGTGTGTGTGTGTGTGTGTGTGTGTGTGTGTGTGTGTGTGTGTGTACAGTGGTTTGATCACAGGATGACACAGGTTTAGTGTCTTTGTAGACGTACACACCGTAAAGATGGAGTCAGGATCAGCTCCAGAGGAACCATCCACACCCTCCAAGCTGCTGTGGAGAAGACACAGACACTCAGACATGCTGAGGAGCAGCTGGAGGAAAGCACAGGAAGCTCTTCTAACATCATGTGAACATCAGTAACAGTGGGTGATGTCCTGCAGAACCACAGTGCAGTGTGTGTGGAGCAGCCTTTGGAGCTCAGCTCACGTGTGGAACATCTCAGCATGTTTCCACTGAACAAGAGAACAAGTCTGTTGGACTGAGGCTTTATTTGTCTTCAATCCTTCATAAATCTGAAGATCACACTGTCTAAGACTCACCTACACACTGGAGACCATTCCTACAAAGCCTTTTCTCTTTCACCTTCCACTGTTTGCTGAGATTTACATCAACACCAAACAGTCCATCAAAAGTGCTGAGTCATGTTCACCACTCACTCCACCAGACAGGGCAGCCGGGTGGGGGGTTTTTGATTGGGGGTGCTTCCCACTCTCAATGGGCCACTTTTCACCCAGGCTTTTTAACACACCACACTAAATAGGGCAAACATTTAAAACATTACACACATGTATATATATATACAAAAATAATAAAATAAACATTAAAACACCATACACATACAAAACTAACTAATTAACTCGGGCTCCTGCGGTGAGGCCGGTCCAGGTGAACCAATTGGCAGAGAAAGCTGCACATAACAACGATGCTTCAAATGCCATGGGAAACCACAACACCTGTTAAACATTGAATAAACTACACGAGGAACATAACTCAGTAACATAGGACCTAGTCTGTTACAATATGAATGGCACTTTACAGCATTGTGCATTGACGATGTCACCAAGGGAAGCACACCACCGATAGAGCCACCCACCCAGCCAGCTCGCACTCGCCATCCCGCTTCCGAGGCTGGGGGCTCATAGGGACCTACTCGCCTCGGTTATAGTCAACGAATCATCGGTGTTGGCTGGAACGTACAGCTGATTCCATGGGGTTATTATAGAAAATAAAAGCCAGTAAATAACGCCTCTGTGGCTGCGTCCCATGGTTTATATTGGCTATAATCGGCTAATGTCCCACTGTCCCGACAGATAGTAAACGCTCCAATGGCGATCGGCTTTTTTCCACTCTCTATCTCGGTACTATCTACCATCTACAAATGTCACGATGTTCATGTCATCACGAAATACATGAACATTGAGCACATTGCTGCCGAGTGGTTCATTATCCACCGTATTGTTGCCAAAAGAAAAAGAGGAAATGACGTTCCCCGTGCGTCTGGTTGGCTAAACATGTGACTAACTTTATTGCTTGGGAAAAAGAAAAAAAAAAAAACTTCATTAGGAAAGCGACAGCAATTAGCCGACATCATTAAAGCTCGGGTAGGTAATTTTCTCCAGATACACTTCTTAAGTTTTTGGTTGAAATTATCTTTATGTCCTGACAGAAATTAAGATCTTATGTGCTCTGAAAAAAGAATGAAAATGTGTCATCTGTAGCAGCTGTAAATCTGTAATAACTTCAACCAATGGAAAAAAACACGAACCATTTTTTTTTAACCAATCACGTCTTCCTGTCTCCCTGCTCGTTCTCAACCCCTTGCATGCACAAGCTCACACTGAAAGCATGTCACCGCTGACAGAGTTAAAACAGAGTTTTTGGTCAAGTTTTTTTAAACATATATAATGGTAAAGTTTCTTGTTTACTTACTGCTGAATGAGACATGAGACAATGTAGTTTCTTCACAGAGGGGAGGGGCGAGAGGGGTACAGGCGGAGCCGTCGGGGAGGCTACATTTAAAATCATGCTAACTTATGAAAATCGCCTACCCTATCTTTAAAGAACTGTCAGTAATGACGTTTATGAAGATTTCTTTTTTTTTACCAAAGTTTTTTTGTGGAATACCTGATGCGGCCCAGCCTCACCAAGACTCTGCCTACTGTGGCCCTCAGGTAATTTGAGTTTGAGAACCCTGCTCTAGGCTGACATGTGTGGGCTCTTAGCACTAAGTTGGAGACCCACTAGGGCCACCTAATGTTTTCGATGGTTCTGAGAGCCCTGCTATCAAAACTATCTATTATTGCAGCCAGAGTCTTGTTCAAGGGCCATGTCTCCAAGCCATAGAGCAGGATGGAGAGTACTGCCAAGTTGTAAATTCGGCGCTTCGCTTTGCGTGAGATGGAGCAATGCCGCCAGAGTGGTTTCCAGAGAGACTACAGAGCTGAAGCTGCCAGGGCTCTTCTGTGAGTAATTTCTGGTTTTAGGTCCCCATTGTCTGTTACTGTGGAGCCAAGATATACAAAGCTTTTGACAGGCTCAACAATATTGCTACCAAGCTGAAGAGGGGGTGGATCTGGTCCTTCACCGACATGCATAAACTTGGTCTTTGTCCAGCTCTCTTGAAGGCCAAGCTTCTCTGCCTCTTCACTGTATATGCCCAGGGCGTCTCTTAACTGGCTGTAGGATGTGCTGAGCAGGATGGTGTTGTCCACATACTCCAGGTCAGTCAGATGGAAGCTGCCGAAGGACACTCCGGGCACCCGTTTGCAAACCCTGGACATCAGATGGTCAATGATGCAGTTGAAGAGTTCAGGGGCTGCCCCACATAGCCCTGCTGAACGCCACTGGAGATGGGAAACCAGTCGAAGTCTGTGCCATTAACATGGACACAACTCTGCGCATTGCTGTAGAGTCGACATACAGAAACTAATAATATACTGCGGCGGAGATGGTAATGACAACGGTGGAGTAGCAAGATCACAGAATACCAATAAATGTGCATATTTGTGACGAGTGACTGTCGGTAAGGAGTGGCATTGGTAACTGTATTACTGCTTCTTACAACACTTAAAGGTAAACCTAAAGGGGAAAATAAAAAATAAAAAAAAACTTAAGACCTAAAAAAAGAACCTAATTGCATAAACATGCACATCCTTGAACTAATAATACTTCACAGTATTCTATTTTTTGTGGGGTTTATGAGCTGGAAACCCAAATTATGTGAAAATAAACAAATAAATACTTTAAATCGTTTAAACTGTGGGCCTTGAATCTATAATCTATTAAAGTTTAACTTTTTGAATGGAATTATGGAAATTAAACAACTTTTTAATGATATTCTATTTTTTTGGAAAGGGTCTGTATAAGAGGGTGTGCACACTTCAGCAACCTCATTCTCTCAGTTTTTTTTATTTTTACATCACCTCCATGAAATGTTTCAGTTTGTTTTTCACTTGTATTGTACAGGTTCTAGGTCACATTAAAGGTGGAAAACACTGTGAAATTATTTATTTATATTGTCCCTCCTCTGCTTACTATCCATAATAGTTTTGAAGCCCTCTCATACGAAAATGAAGACAAACTCAGTCCAACTGAGCGACTGAAACAACCACCAGGAAAACGCCTCCACCACTGCTGGGACTTAATTCCCATCAGTCCAAATACTCCGTAGCCTGTCTAAAACTTCTCAGAGCAGCAGTACAGAGACACTCTGGTTCCACGTACAGCCATCAACAAACACCGCTTTACTCCACCTGCTGCAGAGCTGCTTCTACGCCAGCCGACCCAGACGATGGAGGGTCCCTAGAAGCCATCAGTGACCCTCTCACCATCAGACGCTCCTGGTCAGTGTAACAGGTTCACACACATTCCTAGTCACTAATTATTGGTGATTTAATAACTAGGAACACCAGATTATTTAATGTCATCACACACTGTATTCCAGGTGCTACAGTTCACACTATCTGAGACAAACTGAACCAAATGTTACCCACGGTGCCACCAACTGTTACTAAAATAGTGTTACATGTAGAAACAAACAACGTTTATAGATGTGAACTATGAGTGAGTTTAACCTTCTCTTTAATGTTTTGAAGACGTGTGAAATCAGTGTTTATCTCTGGTCCTCTTCCTACACTAAATAAATACATAAATAACCAAAGAACAAACAGTACATGAATTGGTGTCGTATGTGTTTGTCTGTTCTGTCTTTGATGGAATATATATTATTAATATTTTTATTATTATTATTATTATATGTCTCACTGTCGCAAGGAGCCGAGGCAACGATTTATCAAGTGAACGTGATGTCGTCAACTACAGACGTTATAATGAAGATCTCATCTAGTATCCATAGAGACGCATCGTAACTGATCAGCTTTATTGATCTTTTTGTTAAGATAAATAAAGTTGTATTGGTGCATGTACACAGTGTTCATTTCCCCTGTTCTTCTTCTTCTGATTTATTTAGTGGTAGTTTCCTCTTCTTCTTCTGTGTTGTTGGAGGTGGTTTGGTTATAAACGCATTTTATTAATAAGTGATATGTTATAAGTTATATTATATGTTATATGACATAGGTATATAAATATATGCCTCCAATTAGAGGGTCAGTCACTTGGTACCAGTGACAACTGCTGGTTTCTACTGGTATTACAGGAGTTACAAGTTAAAAGGTGGCTATTCTCCAAATGTGTTCTAAAAGTCACATGTACAGAGACAGCCAATAGAATGTCCTGTTTGATGACACACATACGGATGTGATTACAGACACACAGAATGAATTACACACAGACAACTATGTTTATGAATCCTAATTCTACACACAGATTGTGTCACACACACACACACACACACACACACACACACACACGCACACACACACACACACACACACACACACACACACACACACACACACACACACACACACACACACAGTGAAACTACAGATAGAACACAGAGTCTATGAGTGTTCATCAATGTCAAACCTCATGTGTTCTGTTTGTTCTAATTAATAAAAGTTATTAATATAATAATAAAGTACATGGTGTGAGTAAAAGGTGTAACAGGTTTTAAACACAGCGTTGACAGGACAAGCTGAAAAGAACACTTAGAATGTGCTGACATGGCTTATTGTCAACTATTGGAGGATTTGGAGAGCTGTGCTCTCTGCAGGAGAATGTCTAAAGATGGAGCTGATCTGTGGCTCCTCCCCCAAAATATAGTGACTGATTAATGCTGTGATTGTAAATGTTGGACAGACAACGTGCACTAAAGCCATCCCAGTGTACATCCAGCTGCTGTCTGAGCCTCCATTGGTGAGTGTTACAATGATTAGAAATGACTGATCAACCTCTGATGATTTATTACAACATCTCTATGGGTCATAGAGGGATACAGTTACGTACTGAAGCTGGGGCTAATGACCCCCCTAACCAACCTGAGGTCATTGGCTCCCAGAAAGGCTGATCAGTCACAGAGCAGAGCAGGAGGAACTAAACCCATCAACACTATCACATTATCAGGAGGTGATCAGTTCTACACCTCCATCATTGATCACCTGCACCTGGAGCGTCTGCAGTGTTGAACGTGACATCCAACAGCATCCAACAGCACCACTGCTACCTATCTTCATTTGAATTTAATGTTTAGTGCTGAGTTCAACAAACTATTCATCAAACACTCACAAGTGTCATACATTACATATAATTTAACTCTAATCTAACCCTAACTCTAAGAATAAACTACACTGAGAAAAAGTATTATTGTTGTAATCTGTCCTCAGATCTGTTCAATTCAATGATCTGAATAGAAAGGACAGAAAAAAACCTTACAGTAGTATTTGTAAAGCTCTGTTTACAATATTTTGTGGAAAAAAAGTAACATTTCCAGGGTTCTCTCCAGTACTGTTGAGCGTAGGGACCCCCAACGTTGTCATTTAGCTCCCCTACGGAGCGATGGTACCCACTACGTTCAGTTTTCAGCAACGTTGTAATAATTGTTGTACACTTTTGTTGTTTTGTCATTTTATAGTAATTTATATAAAATTAAGATCTTGAAATAAGTCAAATGGTAAAACTTTAGTTTAAGGAACATCTACTAACCATTAATTAGTTGCTTATTAGCATTACAATTACTAAACATACTGACTCTTAATTAGTCATTATTAAATACTTATTAATGCCTTATTCTGCATGGCCTTCATATACAACCAGTAAGCCATTAAATAAGAGTTTTCCCTCAATAAACTCATAATTATTACTTATTAGTAGTAAGTAAGGAAGTTGTTGTATATGAATTATGATCTCAACATGCTACCATGTTTGGACTGTGAGACTGCCATTAAGTGTATAATAAGACATTAATAAGAATAAGGCATTATATGTACTTAATAAGTACTTAATATGACTAATTAAGAACCAATATGTTACTAATGCTAATAAGCAACTAATTAATGGTTAATAGATGTTCCCTAATCTAAAGTGTTACCAAAACTATTATATTTTTTCATTCATAACATAAAGTACCTTGTTTTTAAGCACAGCTTCACTGATAACCTGATAAACCATTTGTTGGTAACTTTAACCACCAACATGAGTAGTTTTTACTGCTTGTTTGGTCACATGCTGAGACTCTAACACACCCTCATTACTTCACTGAATAAAATATGTAGAACCAGTCCAACCTGAAGCTGCTCACACACACACACACACACACACACACATACACACACACACACACACACACACACACACACACACACACACACACACACACACACACACACACACCTCAACAGAAGCTCATTGAACCACAACACTAACACACAGTGTTACCATGGAAACACACACTGAACTACACAATACTAACAACAAAGAGCATTACATTAAATACATCTGATCTTTAACTTTGAATGATTTATGTCAGGTTTGATTATAAAATAAGATCTTTGATGGTTCTAAATGTTTGTATATGATGTAATAAAGACTAAATCAGTCATTTACAGTAATTAACATTTGTGCTTTGGACAGATGGACATGTGTTAGAGTTTAGATCATGTGACTTCACTTTCCACCAATGATTGTTAGCAATAAAAAACTGTAAAGTATCATGTACTTTTTATTGAGATGATCACAGTCTCCATGTGTTTAAACCATCAGTAATAATATGTTTATATAAATATACGTGTTTATCTCCTCTGTTTACCACACAGTATATGATCCATTCATTGATCAGAGATTAATACACTTTATTTTATATTGTTAACAAGCATTGGTCCTAAAGTGTGTTAGTGTTTGAAAAATGTGCTGTAAAAGTTTAGTGTTTATCAGGTGGTGAACTAATTATAATAATGTATAATTATTAATAATAATAACTAGTGACTGAGGAAATAGTTGGTGACTGTATTTAGTGTGAAAACAAAGAAAAGTGATTGACACTTTAGTCCACATGGACTGAGAGATGAATCAACACTGCTGTGTGTACGACCTCTGTCCACACGCTTCATAAATACTGATTCTTTTTGTTCTGGTGCACATTCTACATTTCATTGGTCTGAACGTATTTAGAACCAGTTCTATGAACGGATCAAAAAATGAGGCCCCTGGACCATCAGGAAGACAACCAGCAACCTTCTTCATGTGGACTCACTGTGGGTCAGTAGATGGACCTCCTTTGAAGACAATGGGTACACCCATTGACTGGTCACTTCTTTTTTTTTTTTTTTTTTTTTTTTTACCTTGTCTGCACATGCTGTCGAAGGTTAACACTACAAGAAGTGCAATCTTTTAACAGCAATGCATATTTTATTATTGCAATTAAATAAATTTATTTATTTCATTGCATAATTGTGACCATCACCAGCCCTCCCTAGGGAAGGGTAAGAAATACTTTATTAAAGGGAGGATGTAAAAAAAGAGAGGGCAGTGTTTACACCAAGGTGAGGGGTTGGAGGGGGGTGGGGAAGTTAACAGGGAAGAGGGATACAAGATAGGATATGGAATGAGTGGGGAATAGTTGTTAGGTTCCAAGTGATGCGATGTGAAATTGTGGTTGTGTATATTGTGCAGTTTGGTGACCAGTGTGCGGTTTAGGAATAATAGTGGTGGCTGTGAACAGAGGAAGAGGTGAGTGGAAATTCCATAAAACAGGTATTTGGGAACAACGTGTCTAAGGTTGAGCCCAGTATGAGTGTTATCCCACAGCCCAAGGCCAGTGCATACATGACAAATGTATTTCCAAGAACCGCCACTGCAAAACCCACGAGCCGCCCCCGGGCCCGAAGAAGCAGTCAGGCCAGCAGCGAGAGCGGGCAGCCTAAGGGCCCCCGGCGACCACCCCACGGCCAAGCAGCCCCCCGCACGCCCCCAAGGTCCCAAGCCGAGAGGCAGCCATCGCCCCACCCATACACACCCGAGAAAGCCCCAAGGAGCCAAGGACCCAGCGCACCACGCCACCGATCCCACCCCCAACCCCCCCACCCCCCCCCCCCCCCCCCCCCCCCCACACACACCCCCGCGCCCAACCCCCCGAGGGGAGGGCCCAGAGAACTCCCTGCCCGAGGCCCCAGCGGAGGAACCGAAGCCCACGCCCAGCAGACGACCAGAGCCGCGCCGAACGGGCAGCCGGCGGGCACCCGCCGGCGAGCCCAGAGCCAGCAGGGGCCCGACCCCAGGCCAGAAGGACCCGGAATGGATGCAGCACCAGGAGCAGCCCGCCCAGGGAGGACGACCACACCCCAAGCCGCATAAGGCACCAGGGGGCCGCATAAGGCACCAGGGGGCCGCTGGGAGTCCCCCCGCCGGCCCCCAGGCACCCCAACCTAGCCCCCCATGGCGCCCCAGATCACCCCCTGCTGATGCCGCCCGCGCCACGAGCTTCAGTTTTTTTAAAGCCAGGGCCCCCCCCAAGGGCCAAGCCAGACCGCCCCGCCGGGATGTGGCCCCCTGTTCGGGCCCCGACACCCTGCCTCACGGGGCACTGCCCAAGCAGGGGCCGTACCAGTAGGTACGCAAGGGCGCGGCACGCGCCACCCGCCCCGAAAGACCCCCGCCAGGACCGGCCCGGCCAGCAGGCCAAGCACCCCGGGCCCCAGGAGCACCCCCCGGGACCAGGACCCCCCAAGGGCAAGCCCCCGGGCCAAGCCCCCCGGGACGCGCCCCCCACCCCGGCCCAGGACCCGGCCACAGCCCAGCAGAACCGCACAGCCCCAGACGGCACAAGGCCAGCAGCCCAGGGCCCGCCGCCCCCCGGACGGCGCAAGCCACAGGGCAGCGCCCCCCGCCGGCCCGCGAGCAACCGGCGACCCCCACCGCGGGGACGGAGGCACCCCAACGGCACACATCAAGTGCGGGACAGCAGCCCCCAGCCAAAGATGCCCCGGACCCACCCACCAGTCCGCAGATGGCAGGACGTACCCACCAGGCGGCCGAAAGCAACCTCAACCACCGGAACAGCTAGCGCCGCCCCCCCCAGTAAACAGCATCATCCCGAGGCGCCAAACAACCCCGCCCCAACCCCGGTGAGGACACCAGCACCCCCCCAGCACACCCACCCCCCAAACCGGCGAGGCAGGCCGCCCCGGGCCCGCACACCGCGGGGCCCGCCCCCAAGGCCACCAGGAGACGAAACAAGCACCAAGCCACACCCAAGGGGGAGAGGCACCCCCGCGCCCCACCAGGCCGACACCGCCCGGAAAGACCCCGCAAGGAGAGACCCCGGCAAAGCCCCTCCGAGCCCCACCGCCACGCCCGACCGCACCATCGTGATGTATTTTTACTCTATGCAGTGGCCCAGCCACCAACAGAGGGGCCAGGCCCCCACCGGAGAGGCCCAAATGTGTGTACCAACCCACCACCCTGTTATGGTGCCTCTCCATTCCCCAATGGAGAGGCACTTCCCGATCCCCTGTGTGAATGTGTGTGTTTGGTGAATGTATGGGGTGTGATTAAAAGAAGGGGGATGGAGGGGAGCGGTGCTCCCCATCCAGCCTCTGTGGATTTATGTGTATGTGGTGTAATAGGCCGGAGGGTGTAAGTGATAATACACCCTCCGGGGGGTGGCATGTTGAGATGTGATTAAAATTGGAGGGATTAGTAGGGCAACTAGAGGTGGGAGTGCCGCCCCCACGCCACTACATAGTAACACAGGTGGCGGCCCCCTCCACCCCCAGCCCCACCATCCAGCCCCCCAAGGGTTGGGTATGGGTGTGTGGTGCATTTTGTGAGTGAGCCAGACCAGCTGGGAGTGTGGTGAAGTAAACATGTAGGAGGCCTGTCCGGTGTGAGCCGGGCCCGTCTGCATGGCGGGCCACGCGAGAGGGTAGATGGCGCAGACGGGCAAGTGGCACTGTGGGCCCCGGAGCAGCACAGCCAGAGACCCCCCCCCCACGGCACCCCCCAGACCGCGCCGGCCCCGCGGAGCACGGCGACACCCCCCACCCCCGGGCACAGCCAGGCACCAACCCCATCCCCCGGCGCCCCAGGGGGCGACCCCCGCCGCACGCCGGCCCGGAGCAACGCCACCCCGCCGCCAAGGGGAGCGGCCGAGCAGGGGGGAGGCCCGCGCCCGCACCAGGGCCAGCACAGGCCCACCCGGCGCCACGATACAACACTCTCCACCGGGAGGCGGCCCCGGCCCCCCCGACTAGAGAGGATGCCATCCACCGCCAAGCAGGGCCATCCCGCCAGCCACGGACCGGCAAGCCGGAGTACCGAAGCACCCCCAGCCCGGAACCGCCCCCCCCACACCAACGGCGCCAATGGAGCCCCCCCCCCCCCACGGAGGCGATCCCCGACGACCCACGCACCGGCACGAGACACCCCCCCGACGCCAGCCCACCCCGGACGACAGCTGGCCCGAGGCCACCAGCCCCGCCCCGCCCAAGGCTGCGCAGCGCCGCCACGAGCCGCGGCCGGTCCCCGGGCAGATGGCAGGAGAGCACTCCCCCGGAAACGTAGACCAAGGATCCGCCCCCGGGGCACCCCCGCCCCGGAATCGCGCCCACGGCGCCCGGTGCACCCAGCCAGCAGACCAGCCAATCCCGACAAGGATCCACCAGGCCAAGAACCACGCGCCGCGCCCCCGCACACCCACCCAATACGACCCCCGGGGAGACCCCATAGCACCCCCCACCCCACCCCTCTAGCCGTAACGGCCACACCCCGGCCATTGCGGTCAAACAAAAAGCCCCGGAGGGGGCCCCGCCTGGCTCGCCGCGCAAGCGACATCCCTGGCAAAGGCGCGCCCCAGGGAGCCAAGCCGAGGACCCGCAAGGGCCGACGGAGCAACCCACAGCCACACCCCGCCACCCAGCGACCCAGGAGGCAATCGCCGACCCCGGGCAGCAGCCACCCCCAAAGCCACCCCCACCCCGGATCCCCCCGGACCGGAGCCAAGGACCCCACCACCCCAGGCCCCCCAACGAGACCACCCCCCAGCCAACCCACCCGGCACGGCACCGCCCGTCCCCCAGGCGGGAGCCACAGCCCCCCCACCAGCGCCCCAGGCCAACGGGAGCCCCCCAAACCCAACCCAACAGGATGGCGGGCGCAAGAGCAAAGGAGGAGGGGGGGGGAGGACGAGACAGGGGGACAGGGAGCAAGGGGAAGGAGCGGCAGGGAAGCACGCAGGGCCCCAGCCCCAGAGACCAACCAGATGTGCACGCGAGGGGCAACAGCGCCAAATCAAACAGCCCCGGGACCTCGTGAACACCCAGAAAGAATGCACACCCGTGTCGAGGCAACAAGAGACCCCGGCAACCCACCCCGGCAACCCCGGCCAAGACCACCCCAGAGGCCCAAGGTGGCCCAAGCTTACAGTTGGGCTAGTGCGTTAGTAAAGAGTGGTGCTGGCAGTCGCTTGCAGGCTAGATCATCAATCTTATATATAAATGTTAAATGTTCAAGTTAAATGTTTGGCACATATGCTATTTGACCCCCGCCCCTTGTAACCAATACACCGAGACACAGGCAGCCGATCCCACCCACCTCTTCACCCTTCACCGATGCCTGCCTGGGTGATTATGGCTGGTTCTCTCCATGCGGCGGAGATCGAGCGCAGGTGGACGAGCTGCCCTTCACAGTATACAGTAAACAGTGCTAATGGTACGACCCACATGTGCTGCTACAGTCTGAACTGTAGATGTGACGTGGAGCAGGAGATAGAAAGCAGCATGTCTTTCCTCAAGAAAGGAAAACCAGGACAAAAAGTCAAAGAAAGGGAGAGAAGGTGAAATGAGGGAAAACAACTGTTTACTCAGTTCTTCAGAGATTTAAAACACTCACATCTTTTTTAGACAATATATTATTTAGTTTGACATTAATTACGTGCACTCACATTTAAATGCTGGAACATTCCTTTTGGACATCAAATCTTAATTGGAAATAAAGTTATTTAAAAAAATATATATTTTGAATATGAAATTTTGCTGCTACTAAGTTTTAAATAGGTATAGCCAGAGTGTCCCCATGATTCTAATCATTTTATATTTACCTTTTATTAACCTTTGTACACGTTTGTTTTGTCTGTGTGTTAGTTATACCCCCTCCACACAAAAAAAATCAATAAATAAATAAATAATAAAAAATTACCAGCCGCCCCTTAAATTGTAGCAAAAATATGCCACAAACACAATATTCAATAAACTATTAAAATATAGTAAAACAGATTTATAAAATACAAACAATGGATATGGAGTCATTAGGTTAATGACCCCACATGGGGTCAGCCTGGATTTAAAATGGGGTTTAAATGTCTCGTAATTGGTTAAAAAGTAGGTAATAACTGATCAAAGTTCTATTTTTAAAGATTTTTGAATTATTGTTTTTCACATACACATCACACACAATAAATAACAAATAACTGTATCTGTTACATACGACTGTGACCTGCATATATGTATGTGTGTGTGTTGACAGTGTGACGTAAGCGGGAGCCCGGTCTCCCGGGGGAATTGTGGGTAATGTTAACGGAAAATAAAGCTGCTCTCTAAAGCACACAGTCGCCGTCCTCCTGATTGAAACACAATATTGGCGACGAGGATGGATTTTTTTCCCATCTCACCTATCTCTCCGTTCCTCGCTTTGCCGGGCGAGCCGCCGATCCCGTGGCCCCGCTGGTTTGAGTCTTTTGAGACGTTTATCGCCGCCGCCGGTGTGGTTGACGCTAGCGATGCTAGGCTAAAAGCCCTGCTCATCCACAGCCTGGGAAACGAGGGACAACGTATTTTCCGCACACTCGGCCCCGCGGATAAGTATCAGGACTGTGTTGCCTTACTGACTGGACATTTCGCTGCTCCACAGAGCGTCATCGTCTGGCGAATCATATTCAGACAGCGCCGACAGAGGCACGGTGAGTCCGTCCATCAGTACGTCATGGACCTCCGATGCTTGGCTAGTGTTTGCAAATTTGAACACCTAGAAGACGAGTTTATTCGGGATCAGTTAGCCGAACACGCAGCTGATCACAAACTACGTGAGAGACTGCTTATGGCCCCGGACGACACTACTCTGTCTAAGGCAGTGGAAATGGCGTTTCAGCTTGAGTCGGCTGCTCTGCTAGCATCGCGGCTAACGGCTACAGGTCCGCCTCCTTCTCTCTCCACTCCGCTAGCTCAGACTGTGACACCGGCAGACCAAGCTCCCGGCCCCGCTTTTCCTCACACCGAGGTTAACGTCGCGGGACGTCAGGGTGCCTCAGCACGCCGGCCATGCGGGAACTGTGGCTCGTATTCCCACGCCACAAGGGCACTGGTTTGCCCAGCCACGGGACAGAGATGTCAGCGCTGCGGTAGACTCAATCACTTTGCTAAGGTGTGCCGCTCAGCACCCGCTCCCACAAGACCCCAGCGCCACTCATCCCGCCCATCAAGCCCGACCACCATTCACTCGGTGGGTGCCAATAACAGACCTTTCACCTGGTGCACGGTGGAGCTGGATAACGTGTGTTTACCGCTGCTACTGGACACGGCTGCCTCCAGGTCTCTTCTCAGTGAGTCCACAGTTCGGCGACTCTTTCCCAAACACACTATCAGAACAGGAGCAGAGGAGCTGTGGACACTAAAATTAACATGTTGGGCACTGCTACCTTTTCTGTTCGTTATGGATCCAGGACCCTCCCAGCATTTACGTTCCAGGTGTCTCGGCATGGTGCCAACCTCCTCGGTTTCGACCTGTTCTGCGCCCTGGGTTTCGCCATCACTGACAATCTGGGTGCCGCTATCCTGACCGTGACCACGCCATGGCAGCAACGCTGGCCGTCGCTTTTCACTGGGCTGGGCTGCCTCACCGCCTTCAACCACCAACCGCTCATCGACCCAGCTGTGAAGACTGTCATCCAACCTCTGCGCAGGCTGCCCCTCACTTTGCGTGATGATGTCACTGGCGAGCTACAGAAACTGCTGGATGCTGGCATCATCGAACGAGTCGATGCATCGCCCTGGATCTCCATTCTGGTGGTGGCAAAGAAGAAGACAGGCGGCCTCTGCCCATGTGTCGACCTTAGACAGGTAAACAAAGCAGTGGTCCCGGACAGATACCCACTGCCCACAGTGGAGGAGCTCTCTGCACAGTTTCATGGCTCAACAGTCTTCTCGAAGCTTGACCTTCGCCAGGGCTACCTGCAGGTTCCCCTACACCCTGGCAGCCGCAACCTCACCGCCTTTGTGACCCATATGGGGGTTTTTCGCTACACGCGGATGCCCTTTGGACTCAGCTCCGCTCCCAGCTGCTTCCAGAAAATCATGGCCACCATCTTCGCAGGCATTCCTGGGGTGGTTGTGTACCTGGACGACATTGTGGTGCACGGAGCGACATCTACCCTGCATGACGACCGCCTTTCCAGGGTACTGGATGTGCTCGCCAGTCAACCTCACACTGAATGGGGAGAAGTGCATCTTTGCGGCTCAGGCTATTGAGTTTGTGGGGTTCCGCTTGACCGCTGAGGGGCTGAGCCCGCTGCACTCGAATGTCGATGCTATCCTGCGTCTGCCTGAACCCTCCTGCCCGGTGCAACTATCGTCGTTTCTGGGGATGACTGCGTTCTACTTACGTTTCCTTCCCCTCTACTCGGACACTACTGCGCCGCTGCGTGCTCTCCTGAAGCAGGATGCACCCTGGATCTGGTCTCCTGCGTGCTCTGCTGCAGTCCGCCGGCTTAAGTCGCAACTGACCTCCTCACCTGTTCTGGCCCACTTTGACCTCGACAGCCCCACGTTCGTGACCTGCGATGCATCCAACATATTATATTTTCTACTATGACTATCTGAAATCTGAATTCTGAAAGATTGAAGCCTCGACTGTCATGAAAAAAAAAAAAAATTGTTTCTGGCTCGTTTTGTTCTTTTGTAATCAGCCGTTGAATAGAGCAAGTTTTACACAAATCTTCAGTTTCAGAGCAAAAAGCTGAGAAAAAAGTGACTTTAAAGCTATTTTTTTGCTTTAGTGACAACTCTAACATCTGAACATTGTTTCCTTATAGAAAACAAAACAAGGGCAAAATGATTATTATTTATCTATCTTGGTCTTTTAAATGCTTTTAATCCATATGGATCCTTTTATTCTATCCTACCTGCTGTTTAACTTAGTGATTTACAACTGACAGCTAGTCTCTCCCTCCATGTTAAAGCACATGTATCCAGTGTTGTATGATATATCATGTAGAACATATAATAAATAATAACTCTGCTTAGATTGAGCAACTTTACTCTCTCATTCTTTAAGTTACAGTGGGGGCTTAACATTTCAAGCTGCATTTTCAATTTATTTTGACAGGTCCATAATACAGCTTTAGAAACTTATCTTACAGAAATGAAAAATAATAATAAAAACAGTTAGATTGATACATTTGTTTTCATTCCTTATTTATGAAGCAAAACTCGAGACATTCTGTATATATATATATAATAATTTTTTGCTACCCCCCGGCAAGAATCTCAAACTCTGCCTATGGATCCAGTTAAAATGATTGGTTAATAAGTGTAATAAGTCTTTAGTTTATTTTACAGGAAGTTCACAGAAGTGTCTAACCTTGTTTACGTTTCCAAGATTAAGATCGTCTCTTTGTTTTGAAAAAAAGGAGATGTGGTGTAATAGTTCTCTTGAGCGTTACCTAGAGCTGTTGTTATGATCAGCCAATAGAATCTGTGTAAAGAGTCACGTGATTATGGGCCAACAGGGTAAAGGAGTTTAGAGTGTAAAATAAAGATCTTAATGTGACGACACAGCCTGACTCCTGTGTACATTCCTCTAAATAAAAGACGTGACACACACCAAAAACAAACCTGCTAAAGTATCAAGTTTGTGATCCTCTCACATACATTCATGTCCTCAGGGTGAGGTTAAAACCAGTCCAACCTGTAGCTGCTCCCCATGATCAGAATAAAGGGGAACATCAGTTTGGAACAAACGCACACACAAAGGTAATATTTCTCATCAACACACTGAGCCAATACAAATATTACAGTGAAGAACAGTTTTTTTCAATCATTTTAAAAAGGATGGATAAATCTCAGTCATACATTTCAACAGTAGAAGCTTCAACACAAACCTGTCAAAAATCACAACCTTGTTTAAAACTGTTAAAGGGTAAATTTACAGTAACAGTAATCTCTGAAACTTGGTAAATGCTGGGGTTACACAGAACCCCGACGATACGTTATGAACATCAGGAGTTTATATTCCTGACAGAGTGCCTCATATTTATATATTCATATATTCCTCCATCAGGTCATCAGGCTGCTGTTATTGTTATTGGTTTTTTTTGTTTTTTTGTCACGGGGTAAAATAATGTATCATTGTAGAAATGGAAACAAAACAATAATAAAAAATAAAAAAAACTAGTAGTAATATTTTTTTTGGTTTTTTACATGTGGTGATTTTAACATTGATTTTTTTAAACCCAAAAAACAACAACATTTATTAACTCAATGTAGATCATGAGCCTTTACCTATTAATAACACATCCAACCAGGATAACTACTCATAGTAAGACACTAATAGACAATATTTTCACTTATGGAATTATTATTAATAAAAAATACTATCCAGAACTTTAAAGGATCAAACAAATAAAATTTAGGATAATTAAACAAAAAAAAAAAAAAGATAAGTGTTTGATTTTTTAAATCTAACTTGATGAAACAGGATTGGAAAACAGTCTATGTTGACCATGTGGAAAAAAGCCTATGAAACATTCATATCAATAAAAAATTATTCTCTGGTAAAGAAACTTTTAAAGTTTAAACTTGAAAAAAAGCCATGTTTAAACTAAAGGTTTAATAAAAGCATGAATAAAAATAAAATGGATTATACAAAGACTACAAACCCACACTAACAAGAATGATGAGAATCAACAGAAAGGAATACGACAGCAATTTACTGATGGAAAACAAAAACCACATTAAAATAGCAGAGACTCTCAGAGAACTCCTAACTTAGCCTAAACATTGCTAGCAAGGAATCTGAACTTAACAGTGATTCATGAAGCCTTTGATACAGTTAACTACCAAATCAGTGACCTGAAATTGTGTTTATTTGTACTTACCTTGTTTGATGAAAATGATGAACTTATTTGCCTTGTGTTTTATGTTCAAAGGTTTTTATTCTTTCTTGTCACTGGAAAGAATAAAAATAAGAACGAGTGAAATCCTGAGTCTGATCAAGTTCTTCCTTTTTGAAGTGTGTGAAGCCACGATGTTATAAAGACACTTTGACACATACATTATCACCAGAGGCGTAGCTTGCCATTAGGCAAAGCAAGCAGCTGCCTGGGGCCCCCTAAGCCACCAGGGCCCCCCCGAGGGCCAACAAATTTGACACAAAGAGCCCAGAGAACTAACACGTTGCAGTGACAACTTGCTGTCGCAAATTTCCTGACTGGGCCCCCTCTGCTGAGCCAACCCCTCCCCTCCTGTCTCTCAGTGAGGGAGCAGCTCATGCAGGCTGTGTGCTGAAAAGGAGGAAGAGGAGAAAACAATGAGTGTAAAAAGTGACTTTAGCTGTGTGACAGTCCTTAACTTATTGTAAGTGTCATGTGTGGAACTAGTTTGCTGTGCTAACAGGCTAGCATCACTGTATCACAGTCAGACAACATGCATCCCAGTGTTCTATAAATCAAAATGTAATTGAGCAGTACTTTCATCTAAATAAAAATGACTGTTTAAATGACCAAGCTGACCTAAGAGGTACAAAATTATTGGTATTTGTGTGAATGTGTGAAAAAATGTCATGTAGCCTACTTCCTACCTAAGCAACTCTGTGTATGCACTGTGCAGCCAGTCAGTGAGTAGTATCATGTCAGGCAAAACAGTCTAAATGACATATATAACTTGACTTGGATAAGTTGGACTTGTTTTAACGGTGCCATAGTGGTGTAAATATGTTATAAAAGAATGATGTGTCTCGTCATCTACTGTATAACTAAATTATATTTATTTATTTCCCCTTTTTACTCAGGATCACTAAGAAATAAAGATATGGAAGACCTGATCACTGCTTTTGCACAAGCCAAGTCTGGAAAACACCACTGCTAGAGCCAATGAAGCATTTGTAGTTGTTGAACATCCAGCAAAATCCAGTTTTTCACTTTAGTACTTAACCTAATTTTTATTGCACATGTATCATGTTTAATCGTTGTTGTTTTTCTCTAAAGTTGTGCACGTGTAAATATTTGGTGCCAACTGCAGACAATGCACTATGTAAACTTGTGTACAAATTTAATACTTTTTATTATTCTATACTTTTGTAGGTACATTTGACTGTTTTGTTTTAAAGGATTTGCAGAACTTCAATTAAACTGGAGACCAAGAACAGCAGTGTATAAATATTTTTTTTCCTACCACTTGCAAATCTGTAGCTCAGACTACATTCCCGACAAATTTGGGAGTCGTGCACAGAGCCAGGCCACTTTGCTTCCACATCGGTGATGAGGTAGGAGGCATCACATATGATCTTCACAGTGCAGAGGATGACATGGGTTGCAATGAAGTAGAAATACATGTCCATGTAAATGAGTGATCACTGTTCTACCTGGCTGTAAAATGATTTCCTATTCACATAGTCTGCCTCATTTTCTGATGGAGCAATTTGGAATTTGTGTTCCATCCACACAGCCCAAAACATGTGGGATCCCTGCCAAATTAGAGCTGATTAAACTACTCACCCACCTGTAATTAAATAATACAGTATACAATTTGTACTCACCTGCAATCCTGTAGAATTCACCCTTTGTATTAGCCACAGGCTTGTATCCTGAGAACTTCACAAACAAAGGAAGTAGGCATTTTAGTGCCAAAACAACCTTTCTGATGAACCTGCATACTGTTGATTTCCCAAGTGCTCAGCATCCATAATATTATAAAGGAACCTGCCATTAGCAAAAAAACAAAGCGGCACACAAGATTTGTGTGGATTTGAACACACGTCCGTAGTGTGCAACGTTCCTAATCTGTGGTCTCATAAGATCAAGATAAGATGGCCGGGGTTGGTAACCTATGTGTATCAAATATGAGACTATTTGAACTTTGTATATGAGAGTTATGGCGGTTTTCTATTATGATATGCACCATCTGAGAACGCAAAGTATGATGGGTAATTTTGACATTGAGCCCAGGTTTGGGATAGACAGTCAACATGTTTATCAGTTATGAAGCTGTTTGACCTTTGCAGTTGAGTTATATCAAAACGCCATTAACCCTAGATGGCCGACTTCCTGTTTGTTTTGGGCAGGGTCATAATGTAACTTTCTGCTCATCTTGGGGGTAAATATACATGTAAATTTGATGCAAATCCATTAAAATGACAATTTCCAATAATGACAAACTAAAGTAAATGTATAATTGAAATAATTGTTCATGGCTTTTGTTTATAATTCTAATGTTAATGCTCAGATCGCTCATTATTCTGATAATATTAATTAATGTGGCCCATCCATCAGACAAACACAGTTTTGTGGCGAGAGCTAATCAATAGTTGAGTCTATTACTGTGGTTCCTATTCACATTTTATGGGGGATACATTTTGCACAATAATTTGAATTAAGATTGCTGGAAAAAACAAATTGTCACTATAAACTCAAACAATATTGAAATACAGAATTAGTGTGAGAGTTTTAAATGTACTAAATATATTAATACAGTCCATTAGTAGAAACTTTACAATGTGAATATTTATTAGTGATTTATTATTGTGTGCGTCTACCTCCATCTCCTCCTTGGGTTATCCATCGCACACACACACATCAATCAATCAATCAATCTTTATTTGTATAGCGCCAAATCATAACCAATGGTATCTCAAGGCACTTTACAGTAGAGCAGTCTTAAGGACGGACTCTTCATTTTATGGATACACACATATGCATATATACGTATATACACATACATATGTATCCCACACCCAACATGAATTCATCATGGCGGCAAGGAAAACCTTCTGTTAAGCAGCAGGAACCTTGTGTGGATCCCATTCCTATGATGAACAGCCATCCACGTTATGCTGTGTTGGGTGTGTGCAGAGGAAAGGGTGGAGACAGAGTTGTTGAGACTCTGTAACTCCACACTGAGGATCCCACGGACCTGCAAGACAAAAGCCAGAAGGAGTACAGGAGCAAACACACAAGGGAAGAAGCAGACATAGAGGGAGTATTAGAGAGAGGAATGGGACCCTCTCCGCTCCCTCTCTAACCTAAATGACCTCTCTCTTAACGCCCTCTCCAACCTCTCTCCAACCGAGCATGCCAGACCCCCCCCCCCGGCAGTCTATGCCTATTGCATCTTAATTATGAGCTATGAGCTGGTTCCTAACTAAAAGCTTTATCAAAGAGGAATGTTTTGAGCCTAACCTTAAAGGTAGAGAGGGTGTCTGCCCCCCGAACCGTGGTTGGTAGATGGTTCCAGAGAAGTGGGGCCTGATAACTGAAAGCTCTTCCTCCTATACTACTTTTAGAGATGAATGGAACAATGAGTAGTCCAGCATTTTGAGAGCGTAGTGTTCTGGGGGGATTGTATGGCACTACAAGCTCCTTGAGATAGACTGGTGCCTGTCCATTTAGGGCTTTATAAGTGAGAAGAAACATCTTGAATTCTATTCTATATTTTATGGGAAGCCAATGCAGAGAGGCTAATACAGGAGTAATGTGATCTCTTCTCCTAGTTTTAGTCAGTACACGTGCTGCAGCATTTTGAACCAGCTGAAGTGTCTTAAGCAACTTGCTCGGGCAGCCTGCTAAAAGAGAGTTACAATAATCCAGTCTAGAGGTAACAAAAGCATGGACTAGTTTTTCGGCGTCGCCCTGAGACAGGATAGATCTGATTTTAGCAATGTTACGGAGATGAAAGAAGGCAGTTCTTGAAGTTTGTTTTATGTGAGAGTTGAAGGATAAGTCCTGATCAAATAGAACCCCAAGGTTTCTAACAGTTGTGCTTTGTGCCAGAGTAATGCCATCTAGGGCAGTTAGGCTAGCATAGGTTTCTCTAAGGTGTCGCGGGCCCAGTACAATGACCTCAGTCTTGTCTGAGTTGAGAAGAAGAAAATTTTGGTCCATCCAGGCCCTAATGTCCTTTAGACAGGCCTCAAGTTTAGATAGCTGATTTGTCTCACCTGGCTTCATTGATACATACAGTTGGGTATCATCAGCATAGCAGTGAAAGTTAACAGAGTATTTTCTCATAACATTACCAAGGGGGATCATATAGATACAGAAGAGGATTGGACCTAGCACAGAGCCCTGAGGAACCCCGTAGCTTACTTTAGTGTACACAGAAGACTTATTATTCACGTGTACAAACTGGTACCTATCAGATAGGTAGGACTTAAACCAGTTTAGGGCAGTCCCTGTGATTCCAAGTAATTTCTCTAATCTCTCTAGTAGAATATAGTGATCTATAGTGTCAAAAGCTGCACTAAGATCTAATAAAACCAGCACTGAGAGTCGTCCTTCATCTGAAGCTCAGAGTAGATCATTAGTTACTTTAACTAAAGCAGTCTCTGTGCTGTGTTGAGCTCTAAAGCCTGACTGGAAGTCCTCGAACAGGCTGTTGTTTTGAAGAAATTCACAGAGCTGAGCTGCCACAACTTTCTCAAGAATCTTTGAAATAAAAGGAAGATTAGATATAGGCCTGTAGTTTGCTAAAGTGCTGGAATCAAGAGTAGGTTTTTTGAGAAGGAGTTTCATTACAGCTACTTTAAAATTACACATACGTGCAATGAAAAAAGATTAAAACGGAGAGACATGGAAGTACCACAAAAAATAAAGGTTTTGCAACACCAAAGTCGCAACTCTCGCTCTAAACGGCTCTGTGTGCACTCAGCATGTACATCACGGCACTCTCACGCATCACCCGTATGTGGGTGGGTGGGTGTATGTTTCAGCACAGCCACCTCCCCAGAGGAAGTGGACCCCATGACCCGCAATTTAAAGGAAGTTGGGATAAATAACCATGAAATATTAACTTAAATAACTTTTAGCAGTACAAAAATGTTTTTAATATTGACCTTTTTTTTCAAACCCAAACAAACTGCGACATAGTAACGTCATGACCCGGAACTAGAAGTAGCGCGCTTAATACCGCGCTCATTACTGAGCTCATTACTGAGAGGGTCGTAATCTTAAAATGAACTTTTGAATATTTTGCAACACTAAATTACTTCAAAATAACAGATGCACACACTTTTGGTATTTGGAACCCGTTGACTAAGTTTCAGGTCGAACTCATACCGTGCGTCGGGGAGATATTCGCACACAGACGTCCCTTGCTTTTATAGATAGATATTATACTGGATTACCAATTATTACCTGGTGTAGATCTGATCGTATCGTACAATCAAGTCACTATTGATAAATACTGAAGTTGTTCCTGCTCTAGTTAATATATTCTACTCTATATCTGCCAGGTTATGATTTTATCATCAACACGATGAGTTCATTGAAACTCTGGATCTGCCACTAAATTTCTTAAAAGTTTTTCAGCAGAAGTTGACAAAGCCACAGCTGGTCTTTTTTTATGCAACTTTCAGTTTGTTTTGCAGAACAAAACCACAAATTATTTCAAAAAGACTTTTTTATTTTACTCCCTATCTTCAGCCATTAAACCTTTAAATATTAATTAATTTGCATAGAATTTGGACCCAAATAATGTGTCCAGATGTGGAACTAAATTATGGTAATGTAGACAATCTAAAAAAGGATTTGTTTTCAAGGGAAACAAATTCAGCATTAAAACTAAAGTGAGTTAATGTGATGGTTGTGTATCAATTTACATTTTTTCCAGTCTGTCTTTATTGCATTTTGTAAATGTAACTTATTTTTTTAAATAGTTTCTCTAATGGTTTGTTTGAATGTTTCCAGTTGCAGGTTGGAGTTCAGTTTGAAGCCAATTCTCAAAAGCAAGAAACGCTAACGTCTCTGGGTTACCAGCTGGACGTCCCTAAAGCCAACCTGATTTTTAAAGGTAAACTCACTCTCCCTCAGGTTGAGAACTGTTTAGTAGGAATGTGCAATATTTTATCGTTTATGATTTATTGTCACCGGTAAGAATATGCCATCCCACGATATAAACGATAAATTCCCATGTCGGAAATTAGCAAGGGTCACGGGCCATTTGTCCCTCAATTTAGCCAAGAATGTCCATAAAAACCTTGTTCCACAGAACAAAATCTGCTCCTGTTTGTTGTCAACTTATTATTCTCTGGAGCAGAACGCTGTTCACGGCAGCTCCGTAGTGAAGCCTCCACGGCAGTGGTGTGCACCACCGCTGCTCCCGCCCCTCAACCCTCTCACACCCACAGACTATGTCTCAGCTACCTGAAGCTGACGTGCTGTGATACATCATGAACCACCACTTAGTTAAAACCAGATAAACATCTAACAAAGGGAACCAATCCTAGTTCCTCCATCAGATCCACCTAAAGTTCTACAAACACGGGGACAGAGATGAACCTGTAGCAACGATTATGAACTGGAAACTCAACTAAAGCTAACTATGCTAAGCTAAGACACCGACACACAGACTGGGCTAAGAGCTAATGCTAACCACTCCATATAAGGAATAGACCAAATAAAAACAACACGTCTTACTGTCATAAAGCCACAAAATTGTTTATGGTCAGATTTAACACTTGTATAGAAGGATAAAAACTAAACATGTCACACATTGTGTGAAATAAATGTTAGCATAAATATTAATGTCATTATTCATTCGTCCCAACTTGTGAAACACAATATTTTTTAATTATATTTCACGTGTTCACAGACAAAGCTGGTCTCATTAGACTAATGTAAATATTGAGATTATTACACATTAATATACTGAATGATTAAATCATCAGCTTGATCTGATTTAACTATAGGAAATCAGTTATTTATCAACCATAACTTTATGTAACTCATAAGATAAATGAAACAAGATTCAGCAGCAGTAAAAACACTGGAGTTATTTTTGCTTTTCATGTGCTTTTTTTTTTTTTAGAAAATAATATTTTAAATGAGGAAATAAATGAATTATTTACAATAACACTAATAAAGTGATCCACATGCACTAATATATTCTATAAAAGATCAGCTCATGAGCTCTATGAGTCAGCAGTTATTGTAGCCTTTTTAATGTGTCTAATGTTGATGTATTCAGTTTTATTTGTGTTTGTAAGGAACCTGTTTACACTGTAAGTTGGAAATTATTTTATTTATTTATAATTTTTTTATTTATCGTGATGTTTATCATTATTGTGATAAATACCAGAATATATCAGGATATTTTTTTTAGTCCATATCGCCCATCCCTACCATTTAGGATCATTTCTCCTTTTGCAGGTACGGTGGACAGTAATTGGGTTGTTGGTGCAATGCTGGAGAAGAAACTGCCGCCCCCCTCTGCCTCTCACACTGGCTCTCGGAGCATTTCTTGATCACAAAAAGAACAAGTTTCAGTGTGGCTTTGGTAGTGTTGTGTTCAAGACCACACTATCCGAGACCAAGACTTGCCTGAGACCAGAATGCACCGAGACCAAGACAAGACAAAGACTTTCGGGAGCCGAGACCGAGTCAAGACCAAGACCGAGACAAGCCGAGACCAAGACCATAAACATTTTTTTTTTCAATTTAAAAAAATCTATAAATAAATAAAATTATGACAAGGTTCGACAGTTAAATAACATCTGTCTTTAATTTTAGTTTATTTTAAATACATTTGACGGACAAAAAAGGTGCCTGCAAAAAATTAACTAAAATATTAAAACTACTACTGCTACTGATAAATTCACAATTATTCTACATATTTGAAAACAAGATTTTTATGTCAGCTGAATGTACAGCAAGTGTTTAAAAGCATTTCTGCCAAGAAATAATGATTCTTGATTCTGATTCTTTGAGTTGTTCAGGTTTAACAGGTCACAGAGTTCACAAGATAATTTTTTAGTTTGAAAAAGCCTTTACACAGGTTATTTTTATTAATTCACTTAGTTGATATAGTTTAATTTGGTTGCTGTAATATAACTAGGATATTCAATTAACAAAGGTTTCCAACTGTAACTGTAAAAGTGAAACTTTCTGAAATAAAACTACAAACAAGTTGTCAGCAGTGTAAAAAACATAGAGCTACAGGTAGATGTGAAACTAAATAAAACAAACTCAAACCCTGGAACAGTCATGTGACAAATCAATCAATAGTTCTTGTTGAGAATTATTATTATTCTGGATACAGTGGAAACAGAAACTATAAAAAATAATTATATTATGAACCTGTTTATATTGTGGGGAACATATTATATACATACATGTAATTGGAGTCTAAAGACACAAAAAAAACACCACTTTAAAAATAAAATAGACTAATATAAGACCTCTTTACGATTATTTGAGTCATTCTATGCTCGTGCAACTCTGCGGCGATGACGCGCTGGTGACGACATAAACCAAGATGGCGGCGGCCCGGACTACAGCCGACATTATGTAATAAAGCCTTAAAAGACATGGATATAATGAAAAGAGTGGATGGACAGAGACATAAACATGCAGACTTTCACACAGACACACACGGACTTATTAAACACACACAGACTTATTAAACACACACAGACTTATTAAACACACACGAACTTATTAAACACACACAAACTTATTAAACACACACTGACCTCAGTAAACACGGTAAACGGAACAGGCGTCACCGCTCGGCTGGCACTAGGACCCAGAAGCAGAGTAAGTGCGTCCCCTATCCAGCCTTCACAGGCTGTAATATCATCAGTTTATCATTTTACCAGTTATTAGAGCTACTGTCTTTACCAGGGAGATAATATTTATTACTGGTGATTGTTTTCTGGAGTTTTACTGGGATTTTTACCGGTGATTAGTTCATATCTCCCTTGCGCTCCGCGGTCCAAACTGACACCGTAGCCACACACGTATGAGTGTCACACACGTCACTCAGTCACATTAAGGAAGGTTGTGGTCATTATACAGGATGGATTAAATAATGAATAAAGGATTGTTTTATCCCGTTCTTCTCCGTGTTATTATCACATTATAAAAAAGTTTAAAAATAGCAGGAATCAGTGCTGGTCTCGAACGGTCTTGACGGAAAATCCCGAGTCCGAGACAAGACCAAGACCTTTAAAATTTGGTCTCGAGACCAAGACCGGTCTTGACCACCACAACACTACTACACACTACACTACTACACACTACACACTATACACTATACACGATACACTACACACTACACATTATACACTACACACTACACACTACACACTACATATTATACACTACACACTACACACTATACATTACACACTATACACTACACGTTATACACTACACACTACACACACTACACACACTACACACACTACACACTATACACTATACACTACACACTACACATTATACACTACACACTACATACTACACACTATGTAGCATACCCCCCCGAATGAAGGTTGAGACTTTACTGATGAAACAGGTTTATTGACAGGAAACCTCAAATTCACCGTAAGAGCTGAAATATATAAAAACAAAGTATAAGCTAAATGCTAAGCTCTTACATCTCTGCATAAAATCCTACACATGCATAAGTTCAAACAAACATCACAGAACCCAACAAAAGTACAACTCTGGACACACCAAACATTGATGCAACATTATCAAACATTTTAAACGTACCTTGTGCCTCTTCAACGGGGTAACTAAACATAAAAAACACTTTTAAAACCGCTCCGTGTCGTTTTCTCACACTTCTCCGTGTGTTTCCATCACCATCAAGCTACCTCAAGCATAAAACGGCAAACAGGAAGTGATGATTTCAAAATAAAAGCATTACATTTTTAAACCGGAAGTTAACTAAAACTAACTGCAAAAAATGATGATAAGCACCAAAATAAAACACTTTAAACCTTGTTTCTAAACAGAAATATACCTGTGGTTATTTACACACTACATATTATACACTACACACTACACACTATACACTACACACTACACACTATACATTACACACTACACACTATACATTACACATTACACACTACACATTATACACTACACACTACACACTACACACTATACACTACACACTACACATTATACACTACACACTACACACTACACACTACACATTATACACTACACATTATACACTACACACTACACACTACACATTATACACTACACACTACACATTATACACTACACACTACACATTATACACTACACATTATACACTACACACTACACACTACACATTATACACTACACACTACACACTACACATTATACACTACACATTATACACTACACACTACATACTACACACTACACATTATACACTACACATTATACACTACACACTACACACTACACATTATACACTACACACTACACACTACACATTATACACTACACATTATACACTACACACTACATACTACACACTACACATTATACACTACACATTATACACTACACACTACACACTACACATTATACACTACACACTACACATTATACACGACACATTATACACTACACATTATACACTACACACTACACATTATACACTACACATTATACACTACACATTACACATTAAACACTACACACTACACACTGCACATTATACACTACACACTATACACTATACACTACACACTACATATTATACACTACACACTACACATTATACATTACACACTATACACTACACGTTATACACTACACACTATACACTACACGTTATACACTACACACTACACACTATACACTACACACTACATATTATACACTACACACTACACATTAGATACTACACACTACATACTACACACTACACGTTATACACTACACACTACACACTATACACTACACACTACATATTATACACTACACACTACACATTATACACTACACATTACACACTACATACTACACACTACACGTTATACACTACACACTACACGTTATACACTACACACGACACATTATACACTACACATTATACACTACACATTATAAACTACACACTATACACTACACACTACACACTACATACTACACACTACACATTACACAATACACACTACACACTACACATTATACACTCTACACTACACATTACACACTACACACTACATACTACACACTACACATTACACACTACACACTACATACTATACACTACACACTATACACTACACACTGCACATTATACACTACACATTATACACTACACACTACACATTATACACTACACATTATACACTACACACTACACATGATACACTACACACTACACATTATACACTACACACTACATACTACACACTACACATGATACACTAAACACTACACATTATAAACTACACACTACACACTACACACTATACACTACATAGTACACACTACACATTATAAACTACACACTACAGACTACACACTATACACTACACACTACACATTATGCACAACACACTATACACGACACACTACACACCACACACTATACACTACACACCACACACACTACACATTATACACTACACACTACACACTACATACTACACACTACACATTATACACTACACACTATACACTACACACTACACATTATACACTACACACTACACATTATACACTATACACTACACATTATACACTACACATTATAAACTACACACTACACACTATACACTACATAGTACACACTACACACTATACACTACATACTACACATTATACACTTGTCATGATTTGGTGGCTCCTCCCTCCTGTGTCCTCTGTTTTTCCCTCCCTCTTGTTCCTGTCTGTCCTTGTTGGTGTGGAGTGGGGAGGAGTCGGCACTGCGGCTGGAGCGCGTTACTCACCTGCAGCTCATCACCACCAACAGGCTCCAGTATATAACCTGGTCTTCTCCTCCACTCCACGCCAGATCGTCAGTTATCCTACGTGGTACCTTTGTTTTTTGGCTCAGTTCCTAGTGTTTGTACTTTCTGGCTCCTGAAGTTTCAGCCTTGGGTTTCACCTGCTAATACTTACCTCTCATCTGCACAGATCTTGATTCATCTCCAGACTCCTCCACGGTTGGCTCCTGGACTGCGACTACCTTCATTTTTGGTCTCAATAAAGTCTGTTACATTTTTGACTTGACTGGTCTGATTGGGTGTTTGCTTGGCTTAACAACAGCACTACACACGACACATTATACACTACACACTACACATTATACACTACACACTACACATTATACACTACACACTATGCACTACACACTATACACGACACACTACACACCACACACTATACACTACACACCACACACACTACACATTATACACTACACACTACATACTACACACTGCACACTACACACTACACATTATACACTACACACTATACACTACACACTATACACAACACATTATACACTACACACTATACACTACACACTATACACAACACATTATACACTACACACTATACACTACACACTACACATTACATACAACACACTGCACACTACACACTACACATTATACACTACACACTATACATTATACACTACACACTACACACTATACACTATACACTACACACTACACATTATACACGACAAACAACACACTACACACTACATACTACACACTATACACTACACACTACACACTACACACTATACACTATACACTAACCACTATACATTATACACTACATACTACACATTATACACTACACACTACACACTAAACACTACACACTATACACACTACATACTACACACTACACACTATATACTACACACTACACAATACACACTATACACACTACACACTAAACACACTACACACTAAACACACTACACACCACACACTACACACTATACACTACATACTACACACTACACATTATACACTACACACTACACATTAAACACTACACACTAAACACTACACACTATACACACTACATACTAAACACTACACACTATATACTACACACTACACAATACACACTATACACACTACACACTAAACACACTACACACTAAACACACTACACACCACACACTACACACTACATACTACATACTACACACTATACATTATACACTACACACTACACACTACACATTATACACTACACATTATACACTACACACTATACATTATACACTACACACTACACATTGTACACTATACGCTATACACTACACACTACACACAATACACTACACACTTTACACTACACATTATACACTACACTACATACTAAATACTACATACTACACACTACACACTACACACAATACACTATACACTATACACAATACACTACACACTTTACACTACACATTATACACTACACACTACACACTACACACTATACACTACACACTACACACTATACACTACACACTATACACCACACACTATACACTATACACAACACAATATACACTATACACTACACACTATAATTATACACAACACACTAAACACTACACACTACACACTACATACTACACATTATACACTACAAACTACACACTACACACTATACACTATACACTACACACTACATACTACACACTACACACTATACATTATACACTATACACTACACATAATACACTACACACTACACATTATACACTACACACTACACACTACACACTATACACTACACACTACACACTACACACTACACATTATACACTACACACTACACATTATACACTACACACTACACACTACACACTATACACTACACACTACACACTACACATTATACACTACACATTATATACTACGGCCATTTCTGGTGAAGAGCTGCAGTTGTTCTGTTGTTGTGGACGAGACCAACGATGACAGGGATTGTAGAGTCTGAAACATCATAGGTTCATGATAACTTGATAGCTTCTAATACTGTACAATATTCTGTCCTCTAGTGGTGAAATAACTGATGCATTTGTTTTTATTTTATCATTATAGTCTGGAATGATGTCATCAGGAGGATTTAAATGAGTTTAATTTAAATTAAGTTCATCAAAACTTAATCAATAAACCTGATCAGATTCAGTAAACTATTGATCCTTGAGGGGAAATATGTTGATATTAATGCTGCTCTCATACATCTTTATATTACATATATATAATAATAAAAAAACGTTTTTTGTTTTAATGTATTTGTAATATATTTCTAGAATTTTTCTAAATAAATGAAATTTTAAAAAAATGAATCATTTGTGTGAATAAAACAGAAAACAAAATATCCCTGAACTTATTGATTAAAGTCAGGTCATGTTCTCCACCACAGATCCTGGATCAGTACCAGTAGTGGGCGGTTAAGGAAGAATTGTTGGAAGAATCGTGCACTTTGGGTTAAAAGCATGAAACTTGTTACATAGATGGCATGAACACTACTGATTATTTTAGGATGTGGATCCACCTCAGCAACCTCCCCTAGTGGTTGTTATGGCCATTTTTCTCAAAATGGCCGATAATTTATTGAAATACATATTGAAATCTGTAGCTGAGCTCATGCTGCTTTATAAACACGTGTTTGTTTACATGTGGCTTCATCAGCTCAGTGCCGAGTCAAATTCGTAATCAAAGTGGGAACGCGTCATCAAAATGTAGCGAGGTGTTTGGGCTCATCCTGTAGTAAGAAAGGAGCAAATCACCCTCTAACTAACGATTGAGGGAATTAATTAAAAACTATATTTAGGACATGTGTATGAAGCCCTAATAACACTTTATCATGTTTAAAGAACAGAAAAGTTAATTTAGTGTAACATGGGCCCTTTAAATAAACATTGTTATTATCACACTGGCTCAGCATCTGATTTTGGGTCACACACACACACGCACACACACACACGCACACACACACACACACACACACACACACACACACACACACACACACACACACACACACACACACACACACACACACACACACACACACACACACACACAGACACAAATTATCCAATTCAGACTAAATGTTAAATGTTAAAATGAACAGATTTAAATATATATATATAATATTGAACTTATTTTTCAAGGAAAAATGTTTTTAATATGTTAAAACCAGAGTAAACATATTTTCTAATGATAATCTGTACTTCATTAAGGAAATCTAGTGATTCCTTCAATAACTACAGTGTTCTTTCATCCTAGCAGATTAAAATCATATTATGTCTGTAAATTGTGTCTTACCTGTAGCAGCCATTCCTCACTCAGGTCTTTACTATTTAACCTTTCAAACTTCACAAAAATGTTTGTTTTACTTTTTGATACAAAGACACTCAGAGATATTTAGTATCTAGTATATATAGTGAGAGAAGCAACTGAAGATTTAGTTTTGTTTGGTTCTCTTTCATCTTGCTGCCACGGCAACCGTTCACTTTCAAGTAATGTCAACAAACTGTTTCTTAAATTGTACATGTATACATACAGTGTGAACAAATTTAGTTAATATACTTAACTAATATTTTTAAGTATATGTACTTTACTTGAGTATATATTTTTAGGGATATTTTTTACACTACATTTCTATTGATGCCCTTATTATTACTCTGAACTTTTTCTCTCCTGTCAGCTTAGTTTTTTGAAATAGCTTATTTTCTGATAATAAATAGTTTCAGTTGATTCTCATATGGGTTATCCCAGTTCTATAATACATTTAGTCTGTCACACTCATCAATGCATTCACTATTTCAACACTAAGACCCACACAAACATGGAAATCACATCTTGTTCTGTCACTTCTAAAGTTTGGGTTCAAATAAAAATAGTAGGCCTGTAAATCTGATTCATATGTGAAGTCCTGTCTCTGCATTGACTGCATGTGTAGGACATCCTCATTTTCTGTTGGTACACTCACAGTATGAGCCATGTTACTTTTTACAGTAAAAACATATTAAGTAGTAATAAATAGTCTGAAGCTCCTCCTGATATATCACATCTATTCTGTAAATATTGAAGTCAAACACCCTTATTTTATGTATTACACACACACACACCTTTGGCTCTGAAAGCTCTCAAACTGCTTCAAACACTATCATCTACATAAGATATTAAACTTAGTTTGGAAGGAAAATATTTTTAAAATATAACCAAAGTTAATGTATTTTCTAAGGATAATCCATACTTTTATATATTTATTTATTGAAATAAAATCTAGTGATTTCTTCAATGACTACAGTGTTCTTTCATCCTAGCAGATTAAAATGAATCCTCATATTATATCTGTAAATTGTGTCTTACCTGTAGCAGCCATTCCTCACTCAGGTCTTTACTATTTAATCTTTCAAACTTCACAAAAATGTTTGTTTTACTTTTTGATACAAAGTTACTCAGAGAGAGTTTTTTCTACTTCTCCACTTGCAGTGAGAAAAGCAACTGAAGATTTAGTTTTGTTTGGTTCTCTTTCATCTTGCTGCCACGGCAACCGTTCACTTTCAAGTAATGTCAACAAACTGTTTCCTATGTTGTACATGTATACATACAGTGTGAACAAATTTAGTTAATGTACTGAAATTTAACTTGAGTATTATTTTTAGGGGATAATTTTACATTTCCACTGATGTCATTATTACTCAGTACTTTTATTTATTCAATCAACTTAGTTTTTTTTTTTTTTTTTTTTTGTCACTGGCCACGTTTACATGGGAGCTTTGATTCCTCTTTAATTCAGAATAAAAGTTAAATCATCTTTAAACTCACCTTGTAAACATTTAATTCCTAATGCAAATTGAATTCCAAATTAAACCTAAATCTGAATTAGGTGGCTGGTTTATTCCGATTTCATTTCTGAATTTAAATAATTCCTCTATCTTGTAAACACTTAATTCTGCTTTAATTTAATCCACTTAAACACTGTAATTAACTAGTATTTTCAATATGTACTTTATTTCAGTATAATTTTGGGGGATAAGGTTTGGTTGGAGGAGATGATGACACTACCTTTTCTGGGTTCATATCATTTGGAACATGATTAATAACTATAGTTTGTCAGATTAATGCATTAGGTTGTTGTACATAGACGGATCACAATTACATACATTAGGAACAAAAGTTTAAAGATCATTTTATTTGCTATCACAGTTTTTTTAATACTTGTGGTACTTTTACTTTAACAGATTTAAGGATTCTAAACGGTCCAAAGTTTCTGTAGCCCAGTAAAAAAAAAGCTTGGGTGTTAATAAATGTTAGAAGATGTTCACTGATTAAGGAGGTTATTTGTTTTATTAATCTCTGAACATTTGAAAACATGTGTATTTTTCTGTTACTTGAAAAGGAATGTTTATTTTTGTATGTAAACTAAACCAATTGTATAAGGAGAAGAATATGTTTTGTTTGGTTTGAAGAGTATATGTGTAGTGACCAAAAGTGACCAGAGGAGGTGCTGTGGAGGAAATGAAGAGCCACGGAAGGTGTAGAGAGAAGAAGAGGAATGGAGAAAGAAGAGAAAGAAAAGGAGACAGAGCAGATAAAGTTGAGAGAGAAAAGAAAAAAGGAAGTCCATGTTAAGAGTTCATGTTTTAGAGGACCAGCCACACAGAAGAGGACGTGAGATTGTCAACCCGACACAGTCTACTGAGCGGAATCTGTGTGAGAGTTGTACGTCAGACCGACGGATGAACATTAGCCTGTTAGCATTTAGCTTAGCTTGTCCAGCAGAGTGATTCAGTGCTACGGCGTCAATCAGCCATCCACCTGTCCTGCTCGGGAAACGAGAGGAGAAACTAGGCTGGTGTGGTGTGAAGTGGACTGCTGCTGTCGGAGAGAGGATTTTCACCGTTGGAGGAGCTAACACCACGTGGAGAGTTTGGACCTTGAATGCACCACGGAGATCCGCCATTTTCCATCAGTGTGGAAGTGAGGGGAGGAGAACACCCTGAAATACAGGCCTGTACTTGTTTTATTTTTATATGCCGGCTTTTTCAGGGTTTATTTTGTTTTATTTTATTACAGTGGGTCCACATTTTGTGAGTGTTTTATTTTTACCTTACCTAAATCTTTGATTGTCTAAACAGTGATTTTTTTTATGTTTGGTTAATTCAAAAAGAAAATAATAACTTTGATATAAAGCATTATTAATCCCTACTTTTGGTATTTATTATTTGTGGTGAAATATTTAATGGGCATATGTTTTTCCTGTTTCTATTTTATCTTAATAAATCTGTGGTTGGGATAGGCTAATTAAAAATTCAATACTATTTATTAAAGAGTCCCAGAGCCTTGCTCAAAGAATTAGAGGGAGCAAGAGCGCTACATTTCTATTGTTCTTTTGTCTTATACTCCATGTAAAGAGGTCTTTTATTAGTCTATTTTCTTTTTAAAGTGGTGCCATTTTTGTGGCTTTAGACTTCAGTTACATTTATGTATAAAATATCTTCCCTACATTATAAACAAATTAAAAATATAACTATTTTTTTTATATTTTCTGTTTCCACTTGATCCAGAATAATAATAATATTTCTCAACAAGAACTGTTGATTGATTTGTCACATGACTGCTACAGGGTTTGAGTTTATTTTATTTAGTTTCACATCTACCTGTAACTCTTTGTTTTTTAGACTGATGACAACTTGTTTGTAGTTTTATTTCAGCAAGTTTCACTTTTACAGTTACAGTTGTGGACCTTTGTAAGTGAATACCCTAGTTACATTACAACAACCAAATGAAACTATCAACTAAGTGAATTCATAAAAATGGCCTGTGTAAAGGCTTTTTCAAATGAAAAAA